>NC_056729.1:1969522377-1969619877 GCF_019279795.1 Protopterus annectens
ACAGCCCACATAAAGATGGTTATAAAGCCGCAGTACATACAGTTAATAAGACACATTTCTGTTAGCACCAAGGAAATTAGCAGAAAATTCCTTTTATTTCATTCACTTATTACTTTAGGAACCCCCACCCCCACTAGCTTAGTAATCACTGAACTACAAATGACATATCAAATTCTTAACTGACATTAATAAAGTAAAATAGCTACCATCTGTCTGATTATCAGTCAGCTACCATGTGTCTAAGTCAACAGCATTCAGAAAGCATGTAGGTAGCTTATAAGGAAATTGCATTTTAATGTAAGCTATGCTGTCTATAGCCAAATGACCAAACTTTCCACAATGCATACTCTTTACATTTTTGCACTTAATATTCATATTTCCAATTTACCAACCATTTGGTCAAGAACCAGGGACAATGTCAAAGATAACCGGGAGATTTTAAAATTAAAGACATTTTTAAATATTACTCTAATTCAGTTGGGTACGGCGGTAGCGTTGTTACCTCACAGCAAGAGTTTCTCCCATTCGATTCTCGGCTGGGCTTGGGAGTGCCTTCTGTGTGGAGTCTGCATGTCCTCCCCGCGGCTGGGTAGCATTCAAAAGACATGCGAGCGTAAATGGGCGTGCCTTAGTTGAAGGTTGGATGTCGAGCTGGCACCTCAGTGTTTTGTAAAAATCTACTGCCAATCATTAGCTGACCGGAGTTCCGCTGTGGCGACCCCTTACCAGGAAAAGCCGAAAGACAAACAACAACAACTCTAATTCAGTTAAAAACTTAATAGAGCAACCATTGTTTTGTGTCAACATGCACTTCCTGAATAATAAGAAGCATGAACGTCTAATGTCTGACATTATTATTAGACTTTATACAACGACCCCCCCCCCATTAATATTCAAAAATGTGCACGCTGATTGGTCAGCGTGCACATTGTAAATCAGTTATAGTAATGGAAAAAAGGTCCGGTCGCCTGAACTTTTTCCATTACTATAACTCTTTTTTTAAGCAATGGAGAACGCAAGATCCCCATTGCTTCATATTGTCTTGCTATGTTAAACGAGTTTAACATAGCGAGACAGCTTTAAAAAAAGCAACGGAGATTCTCCGTTGCTTTTTTTAAAGCTGTCTTGCTGTGTCAAACTCCTTTAACATAGTGAGACAGTTTGTAAAAAGCAACAGAGATCTTGCTTTCTCCGTTGCTTTTTTTCAAAACTGTCTCGCTATGTTAAATGTGTTTAACATAGTGAGACAGCTTTAAAAAAGCAACGGAGATTCTCTGTTGCTTTTTTAAAGCTGTCTCGCTACGTTAAACCCATTTAACATAGTGAAACAGTTTGTAAAAAACAACGGAGATCTTGCTTTCTCCATTGCTTTTTTCAAAACTGTCTCGCTATGTTAAATGGGTTTAACATAGCGAGACAGCTTTAAAAAAGCAACGGAGATTCTCCATTGCTTTTTTAAATCTGTCTCACTATGTTAAACCCATTTAACATAGCAAAACAGTTTGTAAAAAGCAACGGAGATCTTGCTTTCTCCGTTGCTTTTGCCCACAGCTCTGATGTACTGCGTAGGCATACGCATGCACAGTACATCAGAACTGCCGCAGAATACCAGACAGCTGCGGAAGGGCAGCAAGGAGGCATTATACAATGCCATTATTTAAGAAAAGTAATTATTTTTTTTCTTACATAATGTCATTGTATAATAGCAATAACCCACTTCTGGGTGTGGGTAATGCTGGATTTACCCACGGTTGGCTTTGTTTGGCCACTCGGGCTTCGCTTACCAGGAAATCAGTCATTTTAAGTGGGAAATGGAAAATATGTGCCTAAATCAGGGACATTGTACAAAATTAAGAACAACTGAAAAGTATGTTCCTAATAATAATAACAAATTCAGAATGACTGGCACAAAACAAATCGTATTTTCTCTTTTTCCACCTAAGCAAAAGTTCTTTATATATATATATATATATATATATATATATATATATATATATATATATATATATATATATATGTCTTCTTTGACCCACCAACCAAACAAAGGTTTATCATGACACACTGCAGCCGTCTTATAAAACAAACTCATCAAAAAGTGGTCTTTGCCTTCTGAAGCAAAGGAAAATGTGACTTCAGTTGAGAATAGGTAAATCGAAAAACATTTGATTTAATTGCATACCTGTACCAGTTTCTTTGAAAAAGCCAGACATGTAGCGGGCATTCACTGCAGGAATGCTTTTCCTCCTTAACACCAAGATACAGCATGTCCAGAGTTGGTTATGATCTAGTCAGGAATATAGGGCCAATAGCTACTGGCATGGAGGGTGAACACTGCAGTCCACTAAGACAAAAACATTTTTCTATGTAATTGGCTTGATCAGTTTTACATCTATATTTTCATTTGAGAGTCCTTTCCTTTAGAAAGGGATCAAATGTTTTAATTCTGTTTTAATCAGCTCATCACATTTTTTTACAACTTCCTTTCAATACAGTAATTATTTTTCATCAAGGGTAAAGGAAGTGGCACATGTTTACACACACACACACACACACACACACACACACACACACACACGCACACACGCACACACGCACACACGCACACACACACACACACACACACACACACACACACACACACACACACACACACACACACACACACACACGTGCAATTCCAAATAAATAAAATGCCTATAATTCTAAACATCTCAAAAATGTAAAACAAGTATCAAAGGAATCGGATAGGTTTATCAGCAGTTCATCCTGGTAATCTCTAATTATAAATTGTGTATATTTGGATATTATTTCCAAAGATTTAGAGCAAAAGCTCAACATTATAAAAGGACAGTGTGCTAGAACTAGTCACTTGATCATTGCTGATACTAACGTTTTGGATGAAAGAGATATTTTAATACACAAGTTTATAATTAGGGGTTACCCAGATGAACTACTGAAGACAGAGGCATAAATTTAAACCAATAAAGCTTGGTATATCTGAGAAGAGTTCTCCTGAAATATTTACTTTAAAATAATGGGATTTATGCATTGTTCTGACATATACATTTTATAGATGCGCTGTCAAGGATGCTATTTCTAATAATTGGTGTAATCTGACCTCTGAACTGGATTTTAAATACATTTTAGTTGAGAAAGCTATATTTATTAATAAGTGAGGAAGTAGCTTTGGAAAGTATGTAAATTAAAACATATAGTTACATTTGGAAATAAAGGAATTTTTTTGGTGAATATTACCTTTTTTATTGTGATAATATGTTAAGAGATACACAGTTCCGAAATATGTTATTGTTCTTCTACCCTTGCTGTTTATGTTTTAGGGTTTTCTACTTGTGATTCTTTTTTATGTGGTGTGTACTACCAGAAAATAAGTCCTGGTAAATAAGAGCATGATTATGCTAGTACGAAGAAAAATGATCAAAAATGCATTATTCAATATAATGCTCCCTGTCAAAATGTGGAAAAAAACCAGATGGGGACTGGGGCTGGGAGGGTATCCTGGATTTCAAGGATATGTCTGACAGGTTATAATAAATACCCCCCCCCAGGTCTGAATAAGTATCTCAATATTAAAAGTGCTTTTAAGTTGAGATGATTGAGGCACTGCTCTTTTGTTTTCAAGTTAATTGTTTTACTAATTGGTTAGTTCATTTCAATTTTGAGGAGAGATTTTGAAAACTATTTATTGTGGTTTTGTGTTTCTTAAACTCTGATGAAGTCTTAATGAGTAAAGTGCTTACTATAATATTTAATAAAAACTCTGCTTCTGCGCACCTGCTTCTTCACTCGTTTTCATAATTTAAAATGATCTTTACCTGCCTTCAACAACTGTTTTCAAATGAATAAGAGTAATTTCCTCATTGTCAGTTTTTGTACTGTTGTATATAGGGAATTCAAATGTAGCTAATCACTTCAGTTTGACATATGATGGCTGAGCAAATCCATATTATATATACAGACTGTATTTAATATAGGAGTGAAATTGTACATACAGTGTGAGTATCACACTTGCAGACTTTGCTTTTTATAGGTATCAAAAACATGCAAGTCAGGACAGGTTTAAATAATCAGTACCCACTTTGTTGAAAGATCAACCTGAATTTTATATTCTTGAAGCACTTTTGAAAAGCCATCAATAACTTAATGAAAAGCTTAGAATCTTATCTATTTAAACTAGCCTAATATTCCTATATAAGACTAATAAAGAAACACATGGGTGGGAAGTTGGCATAACGGTTAAGGTGTTTACCTTACAGACACAAAGTACAGGGTTTGATTCTCACATGGGGTAATTGGCTAGGCTTAAAATGGCCCACAAGGGCAGTTATTCTAGTACTAATCTATGAACCTATGAACCTATATTCCTAATATAAATCTGACCTAGTATTCATGTACAGAACCTAGAACAGAGAATGGGCCTTTGACTGGGAACCGCATAATTTGGGTTGCAAATAATTTATTAACTGCATTTCCTAGTACCTGTTTCCTAATTCACAACTTAACTAATGGTTGTCTTAAGACACACACTGACTCTTAATGGGGAAAACAACTTCAGAGCTCTAGTGAATTTCACACTGACTGTGGCCAAAAAAACGTAATATCTGTCAAACACCTCCCAGATAAACTACTGCAACCCTACAGGCTCTGAGTTTGGGAGAGTAAGTCAATGAAATTCAGTAGGTTCCTTTCCAATGACCCATTTAAGTCTTCCCTGTGAGTCAAAAATCCTGATATGCTGTACTGTACTGTATTAAATGAACCTAAGGCTGTGTACATAATTAACATTCATGAATGCTGAGGTATGACTGTTGTAAGTCTGTATGGTCACAAATCACATATGATGTAAGTTGAGGACCTGGCTTGTTATGATTTATGGTTGGACTCTTTTGTATCCATGAAGCTGCATACAAAAAAAGCCCTGATATACAGCATTAACAAACTACTATAGCCTTGCCTTAAAATCACCAATTTCCTTTGCTCAAAAGCTAAGAGGGCCATTGGGGCTGAAGCTTTAATACCTTAGACAGAATGTTGACTTGTTTTTTTTTTTTTTTTTTTGGAGAACTTCAAAAGAGAATCTAACTGCCCTGCTAGTCCTTTAAAATAAAATATGTAGGTTTATTCTCCTTGTATGTGATGTGTCCTCAGCAGGATTAGTTGGTGACATACTGATGAGAGGCTGGATTTTTCCTCCAGTTCTATGTTTCTATGATCTTATTCTGTGGTGTACAAAGTACAGTTTCTAGACTTATGTCCACCACTAACCACTGCCAAGAAATATATTGGCTAAAAGTCTACACATGACCTATGGTCAACTAGGAATGTTGCCATCTAGATTCACTCCTTTCACATTAGATTCCTACTAGGAGATGGGCTTTTTTAGACTTAGAGCTAGCTATCTGAGACCATTTCTCCTCAAAGTTAGTAGAAATGCCTGGATTACTTACCTATAAATTTATCTAAAAGACTGTCTCATATGTAACTGTTTCTGCACTGAATACACACCATACCATATGCAGTTACTTTATGATTTCCTCCCACAGGGCTAAGCTCAGGCACCCTCTTATTGAGGATGACTCGTAAGTACTTTGATCCAACTAAATTTCAACTTGAACTCAAATCATGTAACTGGACAAAACTAAAGTTCCTTCCCCTTGATGAGGCAGTGTCATCATTTAACAATTCATTCCTTACTATACTTGATTCGCATGCCCCTACACGCTCAATAAGAATTAAAACTCAACTAGCACCCTGGCTAACAACAGACACCAAAACCAAAATAACAACTAGAGACAAAGCATGGGATAAATGGCGCACTACCAAACTACCCCTAGATCGTATCAAATTCCAACAACTTAGAAATGAGACTAAAAAAGCCATCATACTAGATAAGAAAAATTACTTCTACAATCTGCAACATAAACATCAGAATAACCCTCAAAAGTACTGGGCAGGCATAAATAAACTTCTCCAACCAGGCAAATCCACTACTCCGACCCCAGGAACATTATCTGACAAGAGCCAAGAAGATATAGCCAATTCATTCAATACTTTCTTCACAGAAACCATCCAGTCATTAGCTAACCAACTTTCTCCTCCCCACACTTCTATAAACACTATACCCGACTCACCACTCTCTTTTAACTTCCAGCCAGTGTCCACATCCTTTATCAGATCCCTTTTGAAAACCTGAAGCCAACCACCCTTTCAGCCGATCTTCTGCCGGCTGAATACCTGCAAATTGCTGCAGATGTCGTAGCCTACCCTATCTCAATCCTAATTAACAGAACCATAACTGAGGCCTCAATCCCCTCAATTTGGAAAATATCCTATGTTATTCCACTCCACAAAGGAGGTTCATCCACAGAACTATCCAACTATAGACCTATAGCCATACTATCACCACTTGCCAAAAATATGGAAAAGAGCATGCACAACCAACTAATGCTCTATCTAACCCAAAATAAACTACTCACAGACTCTCAACATGGATTCAGACCCCATCATAGTACAACCACTGCCCTCCTCTCTTTTACTGAAAACATTAATCTTAACCAGAATAATAAAAAATATCCTCCGCTCTCTTCCTGGGCCTATCGAAGCCTTCGATATGGTAAAACCATCAGTTACTTCTATATACTTTAAAAACCCTGTATCTAGATACTCCAGCCCTTGACTGGTTTCAAGCTTACCTCACTGGGAGACAACAAGCAGTAATGTGACAAAACAAGCTCTCCTGCCTACTACCAAATACCATAGGAGTTCCTCAGGGTTCCATATTAGGACCTCTCCTCTTTTCAGTCTTCATAAACGACATCCAAACAGTCATCCCTGAAGCCACCTGCATTCAATATGCAGATGACTCGACTATAATATGTTCCAATGCCTCTCTTGCAAATCTACTAACTACCACCCAACATAGCTTCACCAAAGTCGAAAACTGGCTTGCCAACCATCTCCTGATCTTAAATCCAAACAAAACCAAGTTACTTCTCTTCTACCCAACCAATAGATTTCCGACTGAAAACTTCACTATAAAATCCAATAATGGGACCATCATCTCCCCAGACACCTATACAAAGCTATTAGGAGTAAACATTGACAATAAACTCAGATTTGATATGCATATCAACCAAGCCATTAAGTCAGCCAACAAGAAACTTGGGACCCTATATAGAATTAAAGCCTTCCTTACCCCAAATGCCAGGGCAGCCACAGCCCATTCACACCTTCTCTCTACCCTACTATATGCCTCTCCTGTCCTCACTCACCTTAACAAATCTGATCTGGCCAAGCTCTCATCCTGCTATAATCACATTGCCAGGTTCGTTACAGGCCTACCCTACAGAACACACCACTGTACTAACCTAAAAAAGCTTGGATGGATAGAATTCCCACACCTTCTTCACCAGTCCCAACTCATAGAGGCCTTCAAAATCCTTAAACAACCTGAGAATGCCCCAGCACTAAAAAACTTAATGACTCCCTACTCCAATCTAAGCTGCCTTCGCTCAGCAAACAGACTCCTTGTCCAAACAACTAAATCTCTCAACCTAGGTGGTGACGCGCTATTTGCCAACACCACTGGTAAAATATGGAACTCTCTCCCAAATAACATCACGCTTGCAACTTCTCTAAGTCAATTCAAAAATAGTCTAAAACTCCACTTCAAGTCACACTGGCTATGTCCTTGCTCAAACCCAGACTAGCTCTGTGCTATTAACTAAAACATAAACAACTAGCTAAGATGATAAGTACTTTGTATACTGTGATAAAGAAATATGTATCCTGTCTAACTCTGTCATTATACTGCCTACCGTCCTTGCTAATATGTTATTAATGTTACATTTGTAGTAATCTCAGAAATAGTAATGGCAGTCTTGTACTTGTATGTAAATAGCCTATGTTTTTGTTAAGTTCTTTCAGCTCATTTACTGTACCTAATTATCAATGTAACTCTGTTGGAGCTTTTCTCCCCGGGCCTCCGCTGAAAAAGGACATGTATCCAGTCGGACCATCCCGGTTAACAAATGTAAAATAAATAAAATAAAATAATAAATAAGTAATGCCTCACTTGCCTCATGAAGTTTTATCTAATAATTGTTAGATTTAATAACTATGGGTACTTTATGTCTAATCTTCTTCTACCTGACACAGATTATCTGTAATTAAGTTCTGCTCACGTTAATTTGCAATATAAAGCAAACGAAGATACTAATAGCTTGACTGTGTTCAAATTCTATGTGTGCATGTCATTTGTTTTACTTGTGTAGTATTGTGCAATACCCTGTTGAACTAACCTGCCTCTGAAAATATTTCTAGACTCTGTTTTGACTGTGGCCCAAATGAGTGGGTGGTATAGAAAAGTCAATTTTATATCAGCCCATTCTCCAGAGTGATATTAAACAAATCAATAAATAAATCCTACACAGGGTCACAGATGTGAAACTGTGCTTGTGTAGTTCCATATACATTATTTCAAGGTATTATATTATGTTGTAAATAGGGATCACCATGTACTGCAGCAGCTTTGGTTAACAAAGTATACACATTTTTATCATTTTACTTATCAGACCTTTTTACCACACTTATAAAAAATGCCACACCCTGTAATACTGGCAGTACCGTTTCAGATGATGACCACATTGTTTCCTGATGCTGTTAAAATAAAAGTGAAGCAGTCAGCCATTTATAGCATTTATTTTATAAGCTGTTCAGTCAGTGGGATTACTGTGAGCAAAATTTCACCATTGCCCATACAATAATGCTGACAACAAATTCATTATCAGTTTGTAAACAGGGAGAAAATTATGCAACAAACAAATATTGCAGGAATAATTAATAACTTTGGTTCTGGTGAAGTACTAAATCAATGATGCAAAGCTATTTTATTAATTTACTTGTCTGGAATATTATTGTAGTTACTTTGATTATTTTATCGCCATTTAAATTTAACTATTAGTGATGTAAATTATTTTACAAGTTTAGAAGAAGATGTGATGTGTGGGCATGATGCGTGACCAAGTGCTGAGTGGAGACAATGCACAGACACACTGAGATGGACTGCAGAAAGCTGGGAAGTTCTGTGGCCAGTATAATATGCAAACGGTGGTATAATGACATGGAAATGAGCAACATTGTTAAAATGAAGGCAAAGGTGGATTCAAATGAGGGTAAACAATACAGCAGAGCAATTCAGAAACATTTATATTCCACTTGAGTGATGTTAATGCCAGGATTGTTAGCCACAGCAAAATCTTGGAATTACAGAAGATAGAATGCGAAAACAAGTTTGGGATAGTGTGTTGCATTCATTAATATGTCTATGTAAGGGTCTGTTGCTGCTAATACAGGTAGTCACAGAGGTGTCAGTGTTGCCCTTGGCAGTGCCAAGTCATCTATTCATGCCTAACTAGGCGCCATAATCGACTCTCCAGCCAACACAAGCATCCTACAAAAGGGCCTCATAGAAACAGACAACTGGTGCCAGAGCCATGGCCTCAAGCTAAATGTCAAAAAGTGTATAGTCATCCCCTTTGGCAAAAACAAAGTGCCCACAGATTACCACATAGGTGGTAATCCATTAAGTACAGAAGAAGTAATTAGGGACCTGGGGACCCAAGTTGATAGCAATCTCTCATTTGAAAACCACGTGGCCAAAGTGGTTAGAAAAACATTTTATATAGCCCACCTAATCATGAAGGGATTCACATCTAGATCAGGGGAGGTCATCGTGCCTCTTTACTCATCCCTCATCAGGCCCATAATTGAGTACAATGCCCTTTTGGGATGTACCTTACTAGACACCTGCAGCAACTGAAAGACCCCAAAAGTACCTCACCAAGAGGATCAAAGGGCTCAAACAGATGCCATATGCTGCCCGGTTAAAGAAACTCCAGCTCTACTCAGTGGCATACCACCTGCTCAGAAGCGATCTGTGCCTGACGTATAAAGCCATGTCCAACCTGGAATTAATGGACATGCTGCACCTCAGAAAATCCAAATCCCATTGAGCTATGCGCTCGAGAGACTTGAACCTCAGTACTGAAATAAATAGGACATGCTGGAGGGACAGATTCATAACCCAGAGGCTCCCTTCACTCTGGAATAAAATCCCAGTCCAGGTTAGGCAGAGTCCCTCATTGACTCTCTTCAAGAGGAATCTTGATGAGTGGATGGGAGATTGTAGGTTTACCCCGGGTATCACTTCTGTGTCACTGTTAGACAGAGGCACAGTATACTAACCTCGAAAAAGGGAATAGCAAAATTCATTTAAAATGGCTGGCGAAAGCCAAACACACTCTGGCTAGGCTTATAAATGCCCTAGGGCAGATAGCCTAGTATGAACCTATGAACCTATAACATACCATGCTCTCTACGACACAGAAAGAGTGGACTACTACTGTGTGGATAGAGACACTATGCAGGAACTGGTTCAGATGTATCACAAAAGCAAACCTCCGCATGTACAGCAAAGTGCAATGGCCAAAAAAGCACAAAATCCAAATAAAAAATGCCAGCACACTACAATGTTATGGATGTAAAAAATTTTATCTTTTATTGATATATCACCAACTCACCCAGAGATGAGGTATAAAACAGACCAGTTTGGGCATCACCTGCCTTCATCAGTGTTATGAGATAACATCATTACAGTACAAATTTAAACCATGCACATCCAGTTCTCATTGGCTGCTTACAAATGCTCATTAAATCCAGGTGAGAACAATCCACCTTGCCTAATAATCCAAGCTTTCTCTTTTTTATTCAAAATGCCATGCCATTCAGATTTATTGCCCCTGTTTGTAAGAGTCTGTTGCTGCTAATGCAGGTAGTCACAGAGGTGTACAGTGTTGCCTTTGGCAGTGCTGATTCATCTATTCATGCCTAACATACCATGCTCTCTATGACACAGAAATAGTAGACTACTACCGTGTGGATACAGGTACCATGTAAGAGCCGAATGAAATGTGTTACCTCATATGCAGGCCCATGGAATGCATGGAGTACCTGTCCCTGTGGACACCAAGAACATATATATGTGGTTTTAATGTATCACAGAGGGGAGAGTCAAAACCATGAGTGCATTTTATGACATATATCAGTTCCCTGAGCTACTGGGGGCCACCAGTGGTACCCACATTGCAATAACAGCCTTATCGGAGTAGAGACTACAGCATATCAACCATAAGGGATTTCACACCATCAACTGCTAGATATTCTGTAATGCACTGGGTATAATATACAATGAATGTGTCTGCAGGACACCTAGGTAGAGCCCACAACTCCTACATCTGGCACATGAGTGAATTATACCAGCAGTTTGTGTGGGGGTGATTTTTCCACATGGATATTTTACTGGTGATGTCAGACAGGTCCTAAAGCTATGCCAAATAACAACAATTAGAAGCCCCATAGACCATGGCAGAGAATGGCTACAGTAATGCCATGTCACAGATATGAGTCATTGTTGAACTTATGTTTGGCTTCTCAATGTCTGCTTCTGCTGTCTGGATGTATGTGTTGATGAACTGCAGAATGACCCTGCAACATGCAGTAAAATCTTTGCATAACACATAGAATGTTGATATCCAAACAGTTACAGCATGGCAGAAATATTTAGGAAAAGGAGGAAGTCTCGGAGTCAGTAAGGGAAGAGATGCTTCACTAGGCGTCTGTGGAAGACCCACCTGCAGGAGACAATTGTGCCAGACAGAAATGGGCATAGTATACCATGAAAGTAGTTAAGAGTCTGGTTCATAATAATAGTCTAGAATAAGAATCACATATAACATAGAAAAGTGATGCAAGCAAATCTATGCTCTGACTATGCTTTGCCATGCATATTCTGGTTACACTGTGCATCAGATGTAGGCTATCTAAATAACAGACTACTAAGGGCAATGCACAGTTGTTATCATATGCACAAGGTGGGAGTCGACAGTGACAAATGTGGGTGCATGTGTGTATATGTGTGATTAGGGACAGCTGGGTAGACTGGCCAGGGATGGGGTGGTGTCTTCACTGTAATGTGATTGTGTAATGGTGGGATCTGCATGTGTGTGTGTGTGTGTGTGTGTGTGTGTGTGTGTGTGTGTGTGTGTGTGTGTGTGTGTGTGTCTGTGTGTCTGTGTCTGCTTGCTGGGGCACAACTTTAGCACATGACACAGTAATGGTCTTGCGTCTGGTGTACAGGTCAAAGTCAACCAGAGCAGAAATGAGTGCTGACGTGCATGTCCCTCTCCATGAGGGGCAGCGCTCTGTCCTGAGAAGGTCACAGGCATGATCCATGTCATGTGTACAGAATAGAGTGCTTCATGAACATGAAGAGAGGCTCATGCTACAGGTGAGGTGGTCTCAGCATAAACACCCTGCCTGTGCATATGCCCACACCCTAAGCCCTGCCTTCATCCTCCTGCAGTGGATATCTGCACAGGAGGCAGAGGTGGACCAGTCATTGGAAGTGTGTTGGCTATGATGTGTAACTGTACAGTTGCACTTTCTGCATGCAAACTCTAGTTGCCAAATGTCCACAGTGTTGCACATCTGACCAATGCACTCCCAGAGGTCTAAAAACACTCCTCATACTACCCAGAGTAGCTAATCAATTATATTTGTTCTTGGCTTGTTTCTGTAATATAACCCTATGCAAATGCTGAAGAGCAGCACTGGAAATACACAGCTCATAGGGGGAGAGGGGCAGTACCCATGTCATGTTTTGCCATTGTTACACTTACCCCTAAGATCATCTCATTCAGCAGAGCTGATAGCAACTAAGAGGACAGTGTTATTCATGCTGAGGCCACTACTGGACAAATGTGTCAGCATCTTTCTGTCCATGGGTGTCATCCTGTGTCTGTGGGGGAGAACTACAAATGTACAGGAGTTCTGTCCATGTAATGGACTGTGCATGTGGCTATCACATTGCTCAAGTCTACCACTGACACCATGACCCTTGACTGCTCAGAGATTTGGCTGCCATCATCATCACAGTTAGACAATTTCTTGACATCAGGCAGTCCTACATGCATCGTGGAGGATCCTGATAACACAGCACCTGTGAAAACACCAAAACATTGTCCAAAGTAAGGAAGAACCCTTCACTACAACCACAGTCCAGTGAAACTGTTCCTACATAACAGAATGCTACAGAAAAATAATGTTTACTATACCTTGGGCATGTAGCCTTTAGACCTGTAGTCTCAAAGAAGCTATGCTTATATTATCACTTGGCATTGCAGAATGTAACCTGTGTTCAGACATATTCACCTTGAGCATCACAGATGAATCTCCCAAGTGCCCTGTGCATCTCAGCACTGATGTTTCCCACTCCACCATGGATGTCAGAACTGTCTGAACCCCCATGCAGAGATGCCAGGATCTCTTCCTTGTCTGTCAAAGGTGGCTCTGTGGCAGACCTCTCCAATGGCTCTTCACTATTGTGCCAGGTAGTCAATGAATGTTGCAGCAATCATGTAGGTGGACCTTCTTTGGACTTGATCATAAATCTGATTTTGGTCATTGAAAGCACTGATGTCATTTATAACAGTCTGGTCTGATGGAAGGCTTGGTCATATCTGTTATGACAGTGTATCTACCATATATGAAGGGCCTATAGCAGGATGTCATTCTATGCACAAGAGAATTTGCTTTTTTTGATTTTTCTCACCTTTAGGCCCGACAGCCTGCATTTGCAAAGAAATATACACATGCAACAGGCCACAGCTGTCAAGAACCATTGTACTGTTGTTGCAGATTTGGACCACTGCTCACATCATATACATCTGTTATGTATGTAGATGGACTCACTTATATGTCTGGAATATATTTGGATGTGTTCTGTGTATGTTGTTTTTCTAGTTAATGTAATGATGTGGCAATGTTGTCAAAGTACCCCGAGGAGGACACAGTGTGCACACACACTGAAAGGCTTGGTGCCATCACCAAAGGAAGTAGCACAGGTCACACATAGAACACCCTGGCATAATTGTGTGAAGGCAGTGATCTAAACTGTTCCACCGGCCATGGGGTACACATCCCCTACACTGATTCCTGACTGAGACCAGTCAAATGTGGTTATTGGAGAACCCATTGGATCCATAGCCTACAAGTGAGATGACTCACTGTATTGTAAGCTGCCCATCCCCCAATCACTTATAACTATGACAGCTGCTTCCCTGTCACCTGCAGTGCATGGGAGAATATTGTTAAGGGTGTATGGACACAACAAGGGAACAGTACCATCCTGGAGGAATGCTGAGTTCAAGTCCACCCAGTTCACTCCTGTGGTCTATGCTAGCTGGTCTCTCTTCCCAAAAAACACAGCCCACAGTACTACAGTCACAGGAACTTTGTCAGCAATCCCAACATCAAGACAAATACTAAGTACAGGACTCCCGTGGTGTAATGCACACTTGACACAGGAAGCTCCCACACAAAGGACACCACGGCATTAGTGTGACAGCTGTGGGTGTAATTATCACCCAGCAGAACACCTCCTAAGTCTTGCAAATCAACATTCATTGGGTGTAACAGTCATTCCACAGCCTATACAAAGGGTTAAGTTAATGCAGAGTGTACAACAACACAGTCTTCAGAGCTATGTTGTACTGATCTTGTCACATTACATATCCTCCACCAATCTTGGCATGACAGTAGACCCTTCATATATGCAATTCTCCACACAGTGGCATCATTGTTGCCATTTACACCGGGTAGTCATCAAAAGACACACAAGTAAAGCAGTGCAAGTACAGCAAAAATGAAACAAATACCACCCCCCCTTCTAAATGTTGACTGTTATCATTGCTTGAATGCTTGCATAAGACACAGTGACTCACCTTCTCTAATCAGAGTGGTTGTTATATCATTCTGATAAAGGATTTTTATAATAAAACAAAAGTACTTAACATCACTTTCAAAGTCCATTTATGATCCGTTTGTTCTGGTGTTTTGTTGTCACTTGCAAAATTAACAACATCTGCTGTTGAGATGTGTTCTTAGATCCAGTATCCTCTGCCTTTCAAATATATTTTCCTTATCTATCATGAAAACCAGTCTAAACAATTGGATGGGCAACTGTAAATTTGTTGCTGGATTATGCGGCAATGATCTTTTAACTAAGGGCATCTAGCATACTCATATTAATGTTTGGGTGAATTGACTAAGCTTTTTGGCTTCTTGATGACTCTCTGACCAAAAGCTAGGTGTGAACCTATGAATTAAACATGTTCTACATAAACTTTGTCTTTAAGGTGATGCATAAGGTTCATAGGTTTATAGGTTCATACTAGGCTATCTGCCCTAGGGCATTTACAAGCCTAGCCAGAGTGTGTTTGGCTTTCGCCACCCTTTGAATTCAGTTTACTGTGCCCTTTTTAAGGTTAGTTTACTGTGCCTCTGTCTAGTAGTGACACAGAAGTAATCCCCGGGGTAAACCTATGATCTCCCATCCACTCGTCAAGATTCCTCTTGGAGAGAGTCAGTGAGGGGCTATGCCTAACATGTACTGGGATTTTATTCCAGAGCGAAGGGAGCCTCTTGGTTATGAATCTGTCCCTCCAGCATGTCCTATTTATTTCTGTCCTGAGGTTCAAGTCCCTCGAGCGCATAGCTCTAAAGGATTTGGATTTTCTGAGGTGGAGCATGTCCATTAATTCCGGGTTGGACATAGCTTTATACGTCAGGCATAGATCGCCTCTAAGTAGGCGGTATGCAACTGAGTAGAGCTGGAGTTTCTTTAACCGAGCAGCATATGGCATCTGTTTGAGTCCCTTGATCCTCTTTGTGAGGTACTTTTGGGGTCTTTCTAGTTGCTGCAGGTGTCGGGTAAGGTACATCCCAAATGGGGCATTGTATTCTATTATGGGCCTGATACGGGATGAATAAAGGGGCACGATGACCTCTCTTGATCTAGATGTGAATCTTTTCATGATAAAGTGGGCTATATAGAAGGTCTTTCTAACCACTTTGGCAATGTGGTTGTCGAAGGAGAGATTACTATTGACTTGGGTCCCCAGGTCCCTAATTACTTCCTCCGTACTTAATGGGTTACCACCTATGTGGTAATTTGTGGGCACTTTGTTTTTGCCAAAGGGTATGACTATACATTTTTTGGTGCTTAGCTTTAGGCCATGGCTCTGGCACTAGTTATCCGTCTCTCTGAGACCTTTTTGAAGGATGCTCATGTCAGCTGGAGAGTCGATTATGGTGCCTAGTTTGCAGTCATCTGCGAATTTGGTCAGCCACAGTCCTCCCGTGTTAGCCTGTACCTCAGAAAAATATATACCGAACAAGAGAGGTCCCAGGACTGAGCCTTGTGGGACGCCACTTGTAACTTGTTTTGAGTCTGACATGGCTCCACCAATTCTGACTCTGTGGGTTCTGTCTTTGAGCCAGTTTGCAACCCATCTAGTGACATAGGGGTTTAAATTTAAGCTGGATAGCTTATCTATGATGCCCGAGTGGGGTATTGTGTTGAATGTCTTTGCGAGATCCAGGTAGGCTGTGTGGACTACCTTCCCTTCATCTATGGCCTTGGTGACTGTTTCAAAGAAGTCGACCAGGTTCAAGAGGCAGGATCTGCCCTTAACAAAGCTGAATTGGGTAGGATCTAGTGTCTGTAGGTCCCCAATGTCTTTGTTTATGAGTTCCATGATGATCCTCTCCATAGCTTTGCAGACTAGGCTAGTCAGGCTTATGGGGCGATAGTTTCCGGGGTCCGTAGAAGCACCACCTTTGTGGAGTGGGACCACTGTTGCTGTATGCCATTCTTTGGGCACATATCCTGTAGTAAGGCTGAGATTGTACAGCAGCTTTACGTGAGGGTTTAGTTCTTCTTGGAGTTCATGTAGGATGCAACCCGGGACACCGTCTGGTCCCATTGATGCTGTGTTTTTTGCTTTGGAGAGGGCGGCTTTCACCTGAGCATCTGAGATGTTAGGGAGGCAGCACTCTGCTGGGATAGATATTTGCTCTTTTGGAGGAGGGGGGGAGAAGTTTGCACTGAACCTGTCTGCCAGGATGTTGGCAATGTCCATAGGTTCCGTGTATTTTTTGTAATTTTGGATCAACTCTGAGCATATCTGGGAGTTGCATCCCAGGTTCCTAACATAACTGAAGAAGGCCTTGTGATTATCTTTAGTTTTCTGTGCAATTTTTCTCTCGAAGCTGGCCCTGGAGGATTTTATGAGGGATCGTAGTTTTTTGCTAGTACTGATAAGAGATGCCTTCCCTTTTAGGGATTTTGCTCTATCATGTAGTAGCTTCCTCCTTCTGTTGTACAGCTTATTTATGGCTGGGGTCCACCAGACTGGACTCCTGCCTTTGGAAGATTGGGTCTTGGTTTTGTCTGGGATAGCATGATCCATGCATTCCTGAAGGTGTCCATAGAATGCGTTTATATAGGATTCAGCAGTTTGGGCCATAGTTTCCACTTGCCCGGGGGCCTTGAAGGATTCCACCTCAGTTTTGAGAAATGTGAAGTTCGCTTTTGAGAAGTTTTTCACTGTGGTTTTCTGGGCTGGGGGTGGGGTCGGGATGTGGATATCCAGTGAGATTAATTTATGGTCCAATCTTGCCAATGAGGGGTATACCTCAGGTATGGAGCATAGAGTCCCCATGTTGGTGATGATTAGATCAAGTATGTTTTCCCCTCTTGTGGGAATGGTGACTAGTTGTTCCATAGCATTTGAGTTTATAAATTCTAGGAACCTTTGGGCTAGGGTGTTGGGGCTTGAGTAATGCTCCCAGTCTATGTTTGGATAGTTGAAGTCACCCAATATAATGGTGTTTGGAGAGATCTTCATATTCTCCAGTGTTCTCAGGAAAGCCAAGTGGGATTCCTGATTTTGAGAGGGTGGTCTGTAGCATGCTACAAACTGAAAAACAGTTTTGCCCACTGTTAGTTGCACATGGATGGTCTCCGATGCTTCGTGCAGCGCCACAAACCTGGAGGTGTGGGTATCTTTGATGAATATGGATACTCCCCCTCCTTTTGTGGATCGGTCTGAGTTTTGGGGCCGAAAAGCATGATATGAGGTATAACCTGGTAGTGCTGGTGTGCTCTCTGGAGCCTTGAACCAGGTTTCTGTCACTGCACATATATCAATGTTCTCCATACTGAGGAGGGCTTCGAGTGTGTGCATCTTGAGGTTTAGACTTCTGGCATTTAGCAGCATTACCCTTAGTTTCTTATTCATTGTGTTGTCTATGGAGGTGGGTTTGTCTTTTGAGCCTTGCCTAAAAAAGGCACTATGGGGGTGGCAAGAGCCTTTGCCAATATCCGAAAGCCCAGGGGTGACAGGTGCAAGCCGTGCCTAGCGAAGCAACGTGGCTTGTCGAGCATGTCATCCCAGGCTGACAGACACTGGATCCCCTTTGAATGACACCAAAATTTTAGCCAATTGTTAAAATCGATCATTTTGTCTTTATACTGTCACATCATTCTAGGTGAGGGTAAGATGCTGCTCAAGGTCAGGGTCATACCGGCCTTGGCTACATGATCAGAGAGCTCCTCTATGTCTCTTTTCATGTAGTCGAGGGTGGTACGTCTCAGGTCATTCACACCAGCATGGACAATGACTGAGTCATATTTGTACTTGCTTTAGAGTGACCTGAGTGCTTGTGTTATGTGGCAGATCCTAGCGCCCGACAGGCAGCTCACTGTGACCTTCTCTTTGTTCAGCCTGGTGAGCGGGACGTCAGTGTGTCTGACTATAGAATCACCTATTACAAGTGTATCAGGTGTGTTATTTAGCCTTAAGGGCTGTGACTGTTTGGCACACTGACTTTGTGAGCTATGTGTTGCACGTGTTTTGTTTTGGGGCAGTGTTTGCTTGGATGTCTGCTTTGGAGGTCTCTGCTGCTTAGGCAGATTTTTATTTAGAGCCTCCAAGTATGTTTTTGTGTGTTTATGTGTTTGGTTTGCTGTTGTGATAGGACTATGTGAGACTGGATTTGTGATGTGTGAAGTTACCTTCTCCTCCTGACTGGTTGCACCAGTTCTGAGTTGAGAGAGCTCAGCCTCCAGTTTGGCTATATGGTTGCATCTCTCACATATATTTGAACTTGTTGGGAGGAGGAGAGGGTTGTCTGTGTACATGAGACAGTTGTAACATTGCCTCAAGATTCTCAGATTCACCAGCTGGACTGGAGAGGAAACCATTAACTGACCTTTGGACATGCTAGAATAGTATAGGGAACTCCTTTATCACTGAATCAAAAAGGACCAATAGGGGACAAGGTACTCGAAGGGAGTATATGAGGATGTAGTACTTTTAGTTTACTAGTGCTGAGTTGTAAGATTGCTTATATGGGCAAGTGCAGGGCCTTAGATTGAGAATAGGATGTTTAATTTGAGAGCTAAGCAGTTCTAAGGGAAAAAGTGAAGAGTAGACTTTGTGGAGCCAGGAATAGTTTAAACCCTATTAAGCAGCGCTGCCCAATGCTGCGCTATGCGCACAATCACACAAAGCCGCGCTAAAGCGGGTTTTTATGCAGGGAACTTTAAAGAGCGGGAAACAAGGATATGTTTTTGTTTTTTTCTTTTTTTTTCAGACAAACAGCAGGAGAAGTACAGTAAATTCAATACACAGGCTAGCGCACTTGAGTGGGCAGCCTCAGCAGTTAAATGCAAACAAACAAACTTTAAAAAAGTGCAGGTATTGTAAAAACACAGAAAACAGGCTTAGAATAAGTAAATCAGCAGTTTAAACTCACTTTTCAGCGATGGTCGCACAGGTAGTAACAGAAAAATTATACTTAAATCTTGAAAGCAGTCACTCTTTTCATTTCTCTGCTGCTAGCACCACTCTGCAGGACCACGAGGAGCTGTTGCTGAATAGGATAAGCGAAAAAAACGTGCCAAAGTGGGTTTTTATGCAGGGAACTTTAAAGAGCTAGAAATGGCCCAAAACGGCCAATTACTACAAGATTCTTGTGCTGAGGTCACTCCTTCAGGGACAGATAGGCTGCTCAAGGCTCCCCACTCCCACCGGTGAGCAAAGAAACTTCCTTCTATCCAAGTAAGGAAATGGGCAACACAGGAACTATTCAAAAGTCAGAATACAGCAAAGCCTGTATAAGGGACTATTCTAGGTTAGGAAAGGCGGGAAACAAGGATATTTTTTTGTTTTTTTCTTTTTTTCAGACAAACAGCAGGAGAAGTACAGCAAATTGGCTAGCGCACTTGAGTGGGCAACCTCAACAGTTAAATGCAAACAAACAAACTTTTAAAAAGTGCAGGTATTGTAAGAACACAGATAATAGGCTTAGAATAAGTAAATCAGCAGTTTAAACTCACTTTTCGGTGATGGTCGCACAGGTAGTAACAGAAAAATTATACTTAAATCTTGAAAGCAGTCACTCTTTTCATTTCTCTGCTGCTAGCACCACTCTGCAGGACCATGAGGAGCTGTTGCTGAATAGGATAAGCGAAAAAAGTGCGCCAAAGCGGGTTTTTATGCAGGGAACTTTAAAGAGCTAGAAATGGCCCAAAATGGCCAATTAACTACAAGATTCTTGTGCTGAGGTCACTCCTTCAGGGAGGCTCCCCACACTGGTGAGCAAAGAAACTTCCTTCTATCCAAGTAAGGAAATGGGCAACACATGAACTATTCAAAAGTCCAGAATACAGCAAAGCCTGTATAAGGGACTATTCTAGGTTAGGAAAGGCGGGAAACAAGGATATTTTTTTGTTTTTTTTCTTTTTTTTCAGACAAACAGCAGGAGAAGTACAGTAAATTCAATACACAGACTAGCACACTTGAGTGGGCAGCCTCAACAGTTAAATGCAAACAAACAAACTTTAAAAAGGTGCAGGTATTGTAAAAACACAGAAAACAGGCTTAGAATAAGTAAATCAGCAGTTTAAACTCGCCTTTCGGCGACGAAGGACGGTTGCATAGGTAGTAACAGAAAAATTATACTTAAATCTTGAAAGCAGTCACTCTTTTTGTTTCTCTGCTGCTAGCACCACTCTGCAGGACCACGAGGAGCTGTTGCTGAGTAGGATCCATGTTCATTCCCACTTTCTGTAATTATCAGGTATCATTTTCATTTATGAGAAAAGGAGTATGCAATTTTCTCAAGTCAGTTTTGTTTGAACCACTTTAATCAACATGGGATCTCCAGATCCATTTTCCATGAAACCTGCTTATTTTGTGGTGACTTTTTTTATTTGATATCGAGCTGGTTTTCTATTTTAGTGTATGACAATGGTTTTCTCTGTCTTGATTTGTATTTTCTGCTTGGTGGATGCTGTTAATTTATTTATTTTTTGAACTGCATACACAATTTAGTTTGCTGTTTCAAAGTACTACAAATGTAGTACAGGACTACATTTTATCTGGAACTGTGTTTGCCCTTTCCGCGTGGTTGTGCAAATGTGAATTGTATTTTTAAAGATTTGAGGGCACGGGGTCTTGTTCCTCTGCAAAATATGTTGTTTTCTTTTATGTTGATGACTTTCTGGTCTTTTTTGTTCATTCGTTTGTTTGTTTTGTTTTATTTTTTGGGCGAGGAGGGTTCAGATTAGTTCTTTCTCTTATACTGCATTCTTTCTTCTGACTTGAATCTTGGACAGCTGCAGTCCACAATCCATTTGCTCAGTAAATCTATTAGAAGGCATAAGTCATATGGCAATGGTCTGCTTGAAATATAGCTTAACAAAATTTTTAATTAGCTTCTGTTTTAGTAAAATATTTATAAAACCACAGCATAATCAGAATGAAAAAGATGTTATGATCAGGAGCGGCCTTAGGTCAACTGGTGCCCTAGGCAAAAGGGCTCCATGGCGCCCCCTCCCACACCACCTGGTGCCCCCATCCTGGTCTACCTACATCAAATAAATACTGGAAAAGTGCCCCTGCTAGAGCGGCGCCTTAGGTGGCCACCTATTTGGCCTATGCCTAAGGCCGGATATGGTTATGACTTGATAGTAACTAGACATGTAACCATGTCTTAAGAGGCTACCTAAACTTATTCTATAAAATTACATTAAAATAGTTGAGTATTTTTGAAATATAGCATCTCCCAACAAATCCTGTGACCTTTTTAATAATAATATCTTCTGTTGTTAACTACATGAATCTTCAGATCCTTATGTGCAGTATATTATGACTAAGTGTTATGTCAGCAGACATAACGTGTATAAATTAGTCTGTAATATGGTAAACTGCTTTTTACATAAGTGAATTTCTATCAGCTACATTTCACCACATTTTACTGGGGCAGTTGCTTTTCATATATATCTATCTGTAATTAACATGCAAACAAACAAGCAAGCAAATAACATTGTTTCAAAGGGGCAAAGGCAGGTTATCAGCTTGAATCACTGAAGAATTTCAGTTTGGCTAGATACTTTTCTGTCAGTGAGTCAGACTGGATGGGAAAGGACAGGTACATTTCAGCTCTGTTTTTTCGGGTTAGGACTGGATGATATAGATCTCTGTACTATCCCATATTGGAGGACTAAGGTGAAGCAGTTGGAGCACTCCAATTACACTACAGTAATGACATAATGAGTTGCCATCACTGCATGCGTAGGCCTCTTCCCAACTTTTGAGAATATAAGTGCTCAAAAATAGTAGGGTATCCACAGTATGATGGTGTTCACCTCCCCTTCAGCAGTAAATATTTACAAAACTAGAAATAAATGGGAAGCTTCTTATAGCAGCACCAGGTGTCAGCAATCCCAGTTCTAAAAATAAAATGAAATAAACTATAGGGAAAATAATAAGGTGGGAAGGCAAAATAAGAAGAGAATGCTGTGACTAAGGGAGTAAACTGCTGCATATTTGATCATTTGTTTTGTTAATATTATCACTTCATAAAAATAAGATCTACATGGAATAAAAGGTTAAGCTGGGTAATGGCTAAAGACTGACTGAGCTATAACTAAACTGGGTAACAGACGGAAATTGACTGAGCTATAAGTATCAGTAAATTGTAAAACACTCCAAGGTACAAACTCTTTGACCAATCGCCAGATTACTTAATCATACATATTCCAGGGTCACACCACAAAAAAAGGATGGGAGGTTGGCGCAATGGTTAAGGTGCTTACCGTAGAAACACAAGGTGCAGGGTTTGATTCTGACATGGGGAAATTGGCTAAGCTCAAAATGACCCATAAGGGCAGTTATCCTAGTACTAACCTATGAACCTATGGATCACCTATGTTTGTTGATACAGTACAGGAGTTACCTTGATTTTAGGGACATGCATTGATGAAGACTGGATTAAAAGTGTTATAAGAAGTAAATAAGTTAGTTCCAGTCCCAGATGCCTACATAATAGGTTCCTAGGTTAATACTAAGCTGTTGACCTGGTAGATCATGTGTAGCCTAATCAAAGATTCCAGTTTATTAGTACCCAATGACATGAATAACTTATACCTAGTTTGATACCTTATTTGAACCCCTTTCAAAAAGGACTAGAGAGTCTAGACCTTGGGTGACTTTACGGTATCCATCTATTCTTCCATGTTGTGCTGAAAGAGGGTCAGCAAGCTACTTTGCTTTACATCTAAGGGAAGTCAATTCCATAAAAGATGGATTATCTGAGAGAGTTATCTGTCTTACCAGCAAATCCTATTTATGCTATGCTGGAAGTTTAGTTCCTTTGAGTGGGTGTTTAGAATGTTGATTGTTTTGTTGATACACAGGAGGTCACATAGGACTGAATCCTTCGAGGCTCTGTAAGTTAGGCAGTGCTCCCTTCTCAAGACTTTGTAGGAACAGAGAAGAGAGAGAGAGAGAGAGACAGAGAGTTTGAACTCTTAAAGGCAGTCCACATAGCAAAAGGAGGGCATACCCTTGATTCTCCTAATGGAGAATTGCTGTGGTCTCTCAAGTCATATGTTTAGACATGTACATATCAAAAGAGGCATTATATGCAGTTATGGTTCTGATGATGGAGAAGTAGAGAGGGATGATAATTTCCTTAGACCTAGAGGATATACCCCTGGTGATCGGTCTGGCTAGATAAAAGGATTTCCTAACAACAGTGGATACATAGTGATCAAAGGATATTGCATTGTCAATGGAAGTGCCCAGGTCCCTAATGACTGTCAGTATTCAAACGGGTGTCATCTATGTGGTCAGTGAATGGGTACCCAGATTTGGCAAAGGACCAGTGCTACATTTCCTGACATTTATTTTAAGGCTGTGGCCCAAGCATCATTTGCTTGTGTGTGTTAGGCCCCTGGAGAAACTGGAAGCTAAATGGGGGCTTATGACAGCTCCAAGTTTCTAGCCATCTGGAAATGTATTATTACTTATAATATCACCTGTCAGGCAGCACCTGGGCAGCCAATCCTTTTGCATCCCATAAAACAGTTGTATATCTCACAGATTCAATAAGGATTCAGACTATGGTAATGTCTTATAATATCTCTAGCATTTCTAAAAATGTATTTTTTTTTTATTTATGCATTTGCTAACCTGGTAGATGGATTGCTAACAGTGAAGTGTAGCATAAGGGGGACATTGCACTCCTAAGTGGTTCATCCTTTGGATGGGATGTTAAACTGATGTCCCATCTGTTTGTGTTGGTGGCAGCTCAGGTAGATGCAAAAGATCCTACAACACTTATTAAAAATAGTAGGGGAAGTTTCCTGAGGCCCTGGCCAAATTTCCACTAATAGTATTAATATTGTCTTGTGTCTCCCCATGAAAAGAAGCTACTAGCTTAGTGGGACTAACCTGGTCAACAAAGGATAAATAAAAACAATAAATAAATATATGTGGCTGACCTGGTGCTCCTAGTGTTATCATCTGACGTCTACTAGGAGTTACCAGTTCTACACATATCCCCCCCAAACAAATAAGTCATGGTTGCTCACTTTCACCCACCCTGGCTAGCTGCTGCAGTGGGTAATTCCATGTCACCTGGGTTACTGTCAGAACTCTATATCACTTCTCAACATTGAATTGATATTTGTTTGACAACTTTACTACACTTCTTCACTATTTGAAAAATATACATATGAGCTTTGCAAAAAACTACTGTATGGGCATTTGGCTGTAACGGATTCGGCCATAAAAAATAGGGCTATAAAAGGAAATAACTACAAAATTTTCTGTTCTGCTTGTGTACAGTGAAATGCCAGGTTATGACACTATGGTTTATAGAAATACAGACTTGTGGCCTCTTCGAGTGGATACTTTTCATATATGTAAAATATATCTTCTTTTTGATATTAAAACTTCAATGTACACAGAAATGAAAGTTTTTATTTTACAAAGTTGTGTTTGCAGTGGTAGTTTTATTGAAAATCCTTGCTTTCAAACCTACTTATTCATAAATACGCCTCCTCTCATAAGAAAGTGCATTGATTAAAAGGTGACAGTTATCACATGTGAACCGTAGGCACATGTGGATCCCATGAGATAACTGTTGGTAGACTTACTAAATACTTGTTGCCACAGGGACACCTTGCCTAGCTCTTATCTGCTGTACACATAGATAACAAAGTAGGCACCCAAGGGCAGCCAGGAAACATTGCAAATACTTCACGTTATGTTGGCAAATTTCTACTCAACAAATGTTATTACTGAGCAGGAGAAGTATTCCCTTGGTTTCTGCATTCTTGCCCTAAGCTAAACACAAAATGTGATTGGCTCTCAGAGGCAAAAAGACTGCAATGATTTATTTTAGATTGTGTGAATATTTTAACAACTCAAAAAGCTAGTACAGTGCACTTACAAGAAGGAGGCCTACCTGTTCAAAGGTTACCCTTAGAGCAGTCTGAGAAGAGTGCATGGATGCATACAATTTCCAAAGTAGCTGAACCGTGAAGTTTGAAACTCACATTTTCCATCCGTTGCATTTTTTATTCTCATTACTTCTTTTTTCCATTAAGAAGCACTTCTATCACTTCATTCTAGTGTGTCTGCATTATACTGTGCATTAATTTACCCTTTCAGTCTTGTAATGTGTAACTCAGAAATATAAAATCTGATGGCAAATATAGGCCACTTGACCAAGCTAGACTGCCAGTTTCTGTGCTTTCTGAACATGCTGCAGGCCCTACTTGGAAACTGTTTTTCTGCACTCCTAAAATAATTGTGTTATGTTAGTCCTCTGCCTTCTGGAATTATATTGTACCTCTTCCAATCTCCCATTCTGTACATAATACTTTCTCATATCTCCTCTGAATTGTCTACCTTATACCTTTAAATTGCACCCCACTATTCTCACATACCACTTTCATTTTCAACAGTGATCTGTTAGTGCCTTTTTTTATAACATTGAGGTATTTTAAAATTTCTGTTACATTTCTTCTCTGGCTTCTTTCTGACAGTCCATAAATACTAAAGCTCTCTTCACTTGCTTTTGTATGGTTTTGCCCAAGTATCTGACCATACCTCTCAACTGTACAGATTTTCACAGACTGTACAGATTTTTGCCTTATATTTTTAGTCTGTTCCTCATAAAATTTGTGATTTTTTTTGCAAATCACTGCAGATAGAAATCACTAAACAATGCCATACATTTGAGTTTCAGACTTCATATCCTTCATAAAATGCATGCCAACATAAATTCTGTTATTCTAGCAACTTTCTAAGTTTATAACAGCAACATTTAAAATATGTCCTTATTTTTGGGCCTTTGTCCCCCTCATTATTTTAGGCTTTGTCCAGATTTTTTGTGATAAGAGGTTGAGAGGTATGCGTGATGACAAACAGAGCTGGAAAGGAGTGTTGTTTATATGATAGGAGGAAGAACAGGGAACATGTTATTTACCAAAGAGAAGTACTTTTCCTTTCCACCATCATCTTTCCTTATGTACCTTATTTCCACATCTGGCTCAGCTAATTATTTGTTCTGAAATGCTCACACATGCTGTTTTGAGGTGCTGCCATTCTTCTTGAACTCCACTTATTTCCTCTTCTTTTTGAGGTGCTAGAGTCCTGATTATTTTCTTGAAATTTTGTGCTTTCAGTTTAGCCAAGTGTCAGGTATTCAGCCTAGTCTTTGTTATCCTTAAAGCCTTCCCTGACCACTGCTGCAGTTGATTGTGGCAACCATTGGTTTATGCTGTGGGCCTACTGTTTCACTGGCTATGACCTTGCTTTCTCTGACTCTACCCACAATGCCCTTTCCTTATTGGGTTAATGTCTGCCCAAGTTGCATGTTGGCCACTCTTGTATATGATCATGTGACTGTAGTCATTCAGGGAATGAATGTATATGTGGTCGCAAAGTGCAGCAACCTATTAAAAAAGGGTATGGTTTTAGAATGGGTGCTGAACCATGTGTTGGTCACCATCAGGCCATTTGCCAGACAGAAGTCTAAACTGGCATGTTGGCCATCATAAAGTTGTTTGCCAAACAGAAGTCTAGAGTGGCCTGTGCTTCTTTATTCATGTTGCCCTACCTATGCAAACCATACCTTTCAACCTCTTAACACAAGAAATCTGGACAAAACAAAAAATAATGGAGGGACAAAGACCCAAAAATAGGAGCAAATGTTAAATATTGCTCCTATAAGCAGAGAAAGTTGCTAGAATAAAAGGTTTTGTGTTAGCATGCATTTTTCTGAAGGATTTGAAGTCAGAAACTCAAATTATGTCATTTTATGGTGACTTCAATCCTTAGTGATTTGCCAGAAAACACAAATTTTATGATTAACAGACAAAAATATGGGGCTAAAATCTAGGCATTCTGTGAAAATCTGGACAGTTGAGAGGTATGACACAGACCCAGGCAGTCCTCCTATCCTGTTCTGTCGGTCCCAATATGAGGATTCAAGTCCCCCATTATCAACAAACACCAGCTCATGTTAACCTGCTTTATCTAGTAGGTCCTGCAACTGCTGCCTGAATGCCCTCTTCTCCTCACTATCACAACCTTGCTGTGGGATGTAGGTCAGTATTCATAATTTCAGTCTGTCTTTACAATGGAGTCTGATTGCCTGCCATGAGTCTGTCACTAATTCTGATAACACCCCTCACTTTCTCCTGAAGACTCTCCATTACCACATTTCTCACATCATTTCTAGTCTGTCCTCTCCCTGAATAGTAGATGCTGGATGCCAAGCCAAGTGTCTTTGCTGCAGCTTGTCTCCTGGATACATAGGATGTTCGGCCTCCTCCTTATCCACATGTCATCTACTTCCAAGTTGCATCCTGCCCGTGAACATATATTGAGTGTAGCAATCTTTACTTCATGTTTGCTAGGTTGATGTCCAGCTTTCACTCAACAAAGCCATGTAACCTAATCTGAGCAACTGGACAGTGGCCAGTCAGTAGCTTATTGACACAGGG
The DNA here is from genome assembly GCF_019279795.1 of Protopterus annectens. Lineage (NCBI taxonomy): Eukaryota > Metazoa > Chordata > Ceratodontiformes > Protopteridae > Protopterus > Protopterus annectens. The sequence goes on from NC_056729.1 coordinate 1,969,550,666, forward strand.
CTGCTAAACTTTATTGCTGATAGAGGCACATAAACCTCTCCCACCATTAGCATGCATTGCTAGCATAGTTTGAAATTGGTCGGGTCCTCAACCCACATATCACCAGCAAAGAGCCATGTCCATTTTTGGTGACATTAGTCAATGTGACCAAATCACCTAGAGACAGTCTTTATATCTTTGGGTGACTAGCCCTGACATGGCATGCAATCTGTGATTTATGTTCTCTTATGTAAAGGATTCCATACAGCACAGTTAATGCCCAAAGCAATTGGTCTATACAACTATTTCCCTAATAGGCAGCATCTAGAGTCTGTGTTGCTTCCCATGACTTCATTGAAATTTGGCTGAGTTTCAGGTGGAAACACCCAACATGGTTTTTGGGAGGTGGGAGGAACCCACAGAGACACAAGAGGACATGCAGAGTCCACAAAGACATTGGCTGGAGGTCAGGATCTAACCTTGTACCTTGAGCATGAGAGGCAAATACCTTAACCATTATGGCAACCTGTGTCAGACGATATGCAGTGGGCACTGAAAACTGTGGAGAGAGGGTTTCAATGGTTTAGAAGCAGAGAGGGGTTAGAATGTAATCTACATAACATGGGAAATGCAAGGTTGGGATGTAGGTGGGAAGAGAATAAAGAGCGAGGTTGGAATAGAGGTAGTGTAATGCATGTATAGGACTGGAAGTTTGAGAACGCTGTGTCACAGAAGGAAAGAATGTGGAGGTTAAAGGAGAAATTGGAAGGGAACAGCAAAATGGGAAAAGAGGTGGTGGGATTGTTCAAGGATACATGTAATAAGAAGGATGGAGGTGCCAAAAGTAATATACCCTGAAAGGTTCCTACTTGGAGACTTGGAAGAAAAAGGATTAAAGGAGGTATAGTGTTTATGAGATGAAATTGGAAGAGCAATCAAAGACTGTGAATACAAGGAAGATATTTGAGGAATGTTAGACATATGACACTATGTGGCAGTATTTAGTATGGTTAGGTAAGTACATATGGTAGGGGAAACAAGAGTAGGAAAATAAAGGAAGAAAAATGACAAAAGGAACTAATGAGAAACAGGTTGTAGAACAGTGATCCAGGAGGTAGAAAAGGGGTGACAACAGTGGGGAAAAGGTTAGGCAAGAAGAATTGGTAGGAGAGGGAGGGGTCAGAGCCCAGTATGCCAGGAAAGATAGTTAAAGAGGACAGACTATAGCAGTTAAAGGAAAGAGTGTATAAGGGGGTTGTAAAGATGGGGCAACCTATTAAAAATGGTGATGGGTTTAGAAGAGTTAAAAGGAGGGAAGAAGTGTAGGAGGAGTAAACCATGGAAAGGAGAATTTGTTGAAGTGGCTGCAGAGACAGATGAAGAATGAAGAAAACAGGAGGTCTGGAGGAGTGGTAGGTGGAAGACAGGGAGATATTTCAGCTAAAAGGTTGGAGCAAGCGTAAAAGAAAGGCATGAATGATGTTACTGAGATCATAGTAGATATTCATAAAGAGTGGATGACATTATTGTAGGAAATTGGAGGAGGAAGAAACAGCTGCATTGTGAAACACAGAGTAAAAGGAGATAATGGAAAATCTCAATATTGTAACTAGAGTGTTGCTGCTATGGGATGGACAGGTGATGTTAATGCATTGGTCTTGTGCAGGGAAAAATGATGAATGATGGAGATCTGGAAAGGAAGGTGCGGGGGGTATTCATGTGTCCTAAGGAATGTGACTGAGATGCATGTCAGGAAAATAGTTGTGGAATGGAAAGCAATTATTCTTGTTTAGATGGAGATTACATTGAAGTGATACTTATATGGGCTGAGAACGAGGTGACAAATAGTAGAAAGAGGAGTGAAGTTGTGACAGTTTTAGGTAACTGGGTGAAAAGGGGACTGCCGGTTTAAGAGAAGGGCATATTACGGCAATTTGGAAGATAGTAAAGAAATACCAAATTTGAGGGGTTCAGACAGTCAAGGTCACGAGAGCAGTAAGGAGGCACTGTATTACAAACACTTAAGAAGACAAAGAAAGGAAAGGGGAGATAAAAGAGAAGTAAACCATGAGATCAAGATGGAGGAAAAAGAAGTTAAAGAGGAGTTATGAGGAATGTGATGGATGGGGAAGACATCATGACTGCCTATTAGAATTGTGACAAGGTAAGATATAGAAATAACATACAAAATGAGGACAGTCGGTCTACCAGCAAAGGCTAGAGTAGTACAGCACATAAGTAATTAAATAGAAACGTGCAGCTTATAGGTCAATGTTGATAGGATAGGAGACTTTAGATGGAGTGGGGGGCAATAAAGTGTGAAATTATGTGCCTGAATTTAGCTGAATGTGTTTACAGTTTGAAATAATTGTAGATACATTAAGGGAATAAAAAGGAGGAAGAAGGATGAGCATTTTAGAAATGAATTTGGATTGTACTTGATATAATCAAAAATGTGGAGAAAAAGCAACATAACTAACAAAGGTAGGAATTGTTATATGAAAACAGGCACACCAACCGATGAGAAATATATTTTATAAGACTGTGGATGTTTTAAGAAAGTGACAGCTGGTTACACATGCACATGAGTTATTTTTGTAACATAGAAGGAGAGCAAAATGTATTGGATAATTCCCTCTGGTCAGTCTAATATACAGAATCACAGAGAAAAAAGGCTGCTATTTTTGGCATCTGATACTATGTGCATCTTTTAAACTCTGGACCAGGGCATTGGCTTAACCTAAAATAGACTCATACAAGATTATGATCAAATGTCAACATGTACTTGAACTTATTGCAATTATAAAACAACTGCAGAGTGTCTGAAAAAAAAGTTATTGCAACAGCTGAAAAGAGTCTGGAATATTGTGCCAAACCAAAATATCAAAGGCTGCTTAGCAAGCATTTTGCTGTACTGGAACAAAGAAAACACTAAAAATACAGCATCTCCTGCTGTTCCTAATGGCTTGGCTCATTTTAGTAACATGCCTCTGGAGAAATGTAATGCTCACCGTCACCTTGGAAGGAGACTGCGATACGGTCCTCAACACTGAAAGCGTTAGGGTCATTCTAAGTGTGGCCCAATGTGTTACCAGTCAGCTGGATGAAGAATGAAAGGGGAAGGAGATGCCAGAATTTGTCTATGAAGTAATTCTGATGTTACACCTGCACCATAGTGCCACCCAGTGCCGCAGTATAAATGGAATTTGTTTAAGGAGGTACCTGACACACAGCATTTGTACTGTTAGAACTAAATTTCACAAACCAATAAAATGGATTTTGCCCAGAAACACTCTTTGTGTTCTCATAATACCCTGCATTTTAATCCTGAATATTTTCTCACATATATTTCTCTTTTTCAGTTATATTTTACATAGCAGCAAATGTGTTTATATCCATTTTGTAGGATACCTAACTGAAATTAAATATGGTTCAGTGTAACACAGCTCACTTTAATTACAGCATCACATATTAACTGCAGGTAGTATGTTTACTGTCCGCTTGTGTCCAGTAGATTTAGATTTATTTGTCTACGTGGCTGATTGTGGTTGGGAACTAGATAATCATGTTAAAGAAGCACCATCTCTGTTTCTATAAAAACTGCCTTGAGATAAAGGTAACTGTAAACTGTGTGCTTGTTTTCTGTGGCAGAAAGGCATATTCACTCCTGCATGATTGGCCTTTCATTTTCTTTAAGGGTGGTTTGCAAATTACGTTAGTTATGATCACATACTTTTGTAAGCCAAGTTAGTAGATCTGGCAAAGTATTTGTCAGCCTGCCAAACCTGATTTCTTTTGCTGCATTGTTTAACACTATGAGCATGAAATGCCCTGTCATAATACAAAATCACTTGAGATGTATTTAAAATATGAAAGATATCACATTTATGAGGTGCCCGGGAGCAAGGACGATGTAAATGTTAGGTGCAAATATAGAAGAAAGACAAGATAGTAGTGATTACATTAAATGTATACTTGCGACTTTTACAGTTATCAATACTTCTATTATAAATTTGGAGAATACTCTTTTATGCTCTTGAAAAAAAGTAGTGCGCAATCTTTCTGTTCCTCGGCAAAAAGGTCTCACATGACAAATATGAAATCCCATTTTACACTGTAAAAAAACATTTAGTTTGAGATCATGGTTGGTATATTAGAACCTGACAGAATCAAGTCCCTTGTGGAGTATCTGAGTGTTTATAAGAGAGGTGACAACTTGTCCTAGTTCACAATCATCAGCAAACTTAGCCACAGGTCTTGAACCTGAGTGTAGATATCGATAAAGTAGATTCTCAAAAGGACAGAACCCAAGACTAGTCTCTGTGGCCCACCACTCCTTGCATTATGTTCAGAGGCACCAGCTACCTTCACAAGTTGAGTTCTTCCTGATAGCTAAATGGCTATGCAGTGGACAAAATAAGGATCTATGCTGAGCTATGTTACTTTATCAATAATTCTAATGTGGAGGATTGTATCAAAAGTTCTGGCCAGGTCTGGGTATGGGATGGCCATTGCCTGTAATAATTCTGAGGATTTTAACAAGATTTCGGAGACAGGATCTGCTTTTGGCATAGCCACATTGATTAGAGTCTAGGGCAAGAAGATGACCTATGCTGAAGTTATGAATTCAGATATGATATTCTCCATAACCTTACATATAATACTTGTGACCCTAATAGGTGTAATGTTGCCTGGGTAAGTAGAGGGGGTCACCCTTATGCAGTGGCATTGCAGTGGTAGTTTTCCAAGTATTAAGGACACACTCTGTCCAAAGGCTGATGTTTTAAAAGATACAGAGTGATTCAGACAAGCTGCATTGATAAGGAGACAGCCCTACATATTACTAAGATGCTTGGAAGCAGTGTTTTTGGTTTTGGACAGGGATGATAGGACTTGATTGATAGTGATTTGGGGGAAAGGAAGATGACAAGGTAATAGGAATAACAGCAAGGTGGGTAGGTGGGTAACCATTTGAAATGTTGAAACTTACTAGAGTATGTCCTGAGACGTGGAGACTGATTGGCCGAAAGACTGGTCTTGTATATACTAAGTCTGAGATGCCATTTCTTGGAATATTCCCTTTTTCGATTGTATGCCAATCTCAGAGTTGATACATATAGGCTCAGAGGGAGTGGGGGGTGCAGGGGAGGAGCTTGCATCACCTGAAAAAATATGTTTTAAGGAGAAGATCGAATTTTGAGATTCATTCTTCTACTGTATTTTCAGGGGGGGGTTTCTGCCTTATCAGCACTCGGCATTTCAAGTGCCAACATTTCAGTAGGGAGCTGGGTAGATGATTAGTTCTTACAGATAAATTTGTCCTCTAGTATACTGGCTACTGACTGAAGACTGGAGTACATTGTATCATTATAAGTAAGCTCAGACCATTGCAGGGTATTAGTTCTAAGCTTTGTAACGTTGTTGAAGAAGAGTTTATGGTTGTCTTTAGTGAAGGCAGCAATCCTGTTTATATTCAGCTTTACACTTTTAAATGATACACTTGAACTTCTTGCTAACTTGTCTCATGGCTTTTTGTGATACAGAGATGGACCATTATTATAGATGGCAAGCCATGTCTTCCATGTAAGAGTTGCACCATAAAGATTTGTTCTTAAATTTCCCACTGTATTTGGATTGAATTAGGGTGGCCTTCTCCTTACACTTGTTTAGGTACTCATAGAAGTCAGAGGTAAAAGTATCAGCTCTGGTGATGGGGTCAACAAGAGCAGGGTTATTTCTGAACTTTAGTAGACTGAGAGCAGTAACAGGTTTGCTTCAGAGAAATTCCTACAGACTGTGGGGTTTGTAGATTTTAAAGAATAAGAATTTTGATTTGTTGTCAGACTACTTAACTAGGGTAGTGAAGTCACAGGAGGCATGGGCAATGCTGGGGAGGACAGGGTCAAGGATATTACAGCCTCTAGTGCGAGGGCTGACAAGTTGGAATTGAGAATCATGGCTAAAGACTCATCAGCTAATCCTAGACACCAAAAAAAACAAAAACAATGCTTTTCACACCCACATCTCTTTCAACAACCTGTACATCCTTTAATATTACTTCAACAAACTTCACCAACATAAAAAGTGCAACAAATACCAAACTACAAGGAGTCATAATTGACAATAAACTAACATTTGACCTGCATATCACCTAGGCCATAAAGAAAACTCACCAGAAACTGGGCTTCATCTACCAAAACAAACACTACTTCACAGATTCCAAGAAAATCCTTACCATCATCCTACCTTCTCTCCTCCCTTCTCTATGCATCACCCATATTAACTAACATTCAAGCCACCCTACTAAATAAATAAGAGGCATGCTTTAACAAAATAAACTTTGCATCTAATGTATCCTACCATACACACAACTTAACACTAACGAAGCTCAACTGTCTAAAAATACCTAATCACGTTACATTCGCTCAGCTTCAAATTACCCACAAAATCATACACAAATCACATACATACCCTTCTCCACAAAACATTCTCAAGCACTACTCCTCACTACTTTGGCATCACTCAGGTAATCAGAGCCTACTAATAACTTCCAAATCCCATAATACATCTGGAGACTCACTCTTCTCATCCTATGTCACCAGACAGTGGAACTCCCTAACTAGCGGAAAAAGAACAAGACAACTGTGCATCTGACTTTAAGCAGAACCTAAATCAGCACCTAAATTCTCCCTGGCTCTGTTGTCTAGACAATCACAAACCCCTAACCATCTATCCTACATTATACTGTAAATGTAAATAAATCCTGTCTATATTTATGACCGTATACTGCTTTTCATCACTCTTATGTAAATTAAATTTGTATATCTCTGTATATGCAAATGCAACCTGTTTATTGTTGTATAATACTCCTACAGAAATCAAACTGTATTAACCTCTGTCTTGAGAGTATTGCCAATTGACTGATTCTAAAAACCTTGCAACCTCTTAGCACAATAAATCTGGACAAAGCTAATAATATTAGGCAACAAAGGCTCAAAAATAGAGACAAATTTTAAATATTGCTCTTACAAACTTAGTTGCTACAATAAAAGGTTTTCTGTTACCATGCATTTTTTGAAGAATATGAAGTCTGAAACTCAAATATCTGTCATCATTTAGTGAATTCAATCCTCACTGATTTGCCAGAAAACCACACATTTTCTGAGAAGCAGACCAAAAATATGAGACAAAAATCTGGATATTCTGTGAAAATCTGGACAGTTGAGAGGTATGTTCTGAAAGCCCCATTTCTACTGTAAACAAGCTTTTTTCTACATAAATTGTTTGCAAAGTTTGTAAGTGTTGTAACTCCAATAGAGCTTTTCTCCCTGGGCCTCCACTGAAAATGGGCCTGAGTGACCAAGTGGACCATCCTAGTAAACAAATGACAATAAATAAATAAATGAAACAGAGGAAAACCCTGAGGATATTTATTTATTACCATATACATCTGAGGTTAGATATTAAAACATATAAAATGCAGGCATGGTGGCACAGTATGCGTAGAGCGTATCAATCAACAGCAGTCTGTATAACACACAAATACACTAATATGCTAGCTGCGTACAGATAGAGTTACCAGTTAGTCAGTATCACCATAAAAAGCAAAAGTATACCAAGTACTGTATCAGGCTTCCGTGGAACAATGGCTTGAAAACTCTTCAGCACCTCAAGCGTTCAACGGGACATATCCAAAGTCGTATAACAAAGAAAGCAGGTAAATGCAATGCAGGCTTGTTATTCAACGCCAGTATGCAAGTCAGTGCATACAAAAATAAGCTATCTGCTTGTAGATGGAGTCAACAGTTAATTCAAATAAAGTACCTGATTCAAGAGCAAAACTTCAGAGGAACAATAGCTTGGAAACCTTCAATGACAAACCAAGCGTTCAACAGAGTATATCCAAGGTAGTTTATTCATATAAAAATCGGCTTTAGGTATTAAAACACTCTAAAATATTGAAGCTACATACAGTAAATTAAATATAGATTCATAACAACAACATTTTGAAATATTTTATTGGTACTCTTCAACATTTTTGATAAGTGCACTCCAAGATCAAACCAGTGTACACATTAACATTTTCCACTGTACAGAATTCTGAAAAGCAAATAAACAAATCTATTTTGGTGCTTAAAAATGACATATATCTAAAGAAATGCATGTTATCAGTGACAGAGAAACGTATGAGGAAATTTGAAATCTATTAAAGATTGTTTGCCAAACTGAATGCAGTTATTATAACTCTGGTAACCTTATAAAATAAATTTGGAACATGTGGTACAACAGTTCTGTCATTCTGAAGTTTAACTTCTTGCCTTCTACAATATTAATGCAACTTTATAAAAAAGGGAGCATGTTTTTATCAAATTCACTTTTGTTGATAGCAATTAGATCACACCAGTGATGTTGACGAACAGTAGCATCATGGCTCAAAACTATCCAGATTTTTGCAAAATGTCCAGGTGTTTGCAGAATGTCCAGATTTTTGCCTAATATTTTGGGTGTATTCCTCTTAAAATTTGTGGTTTTCTAGCAAACCAGTGAGAACCAAAGTCACTAAATAATAATAGCCTTTTGAGTTTCAGACTTCATATCCTTCTGAAAAATGCATGCTAACCCAAAATCTATTATTCTAGGAAATGTTCTAAGCTTAAAAGAACAATATTTAAAATCTGTCCCTTTTTTGGCCTTTGTCCCTCCTCCCCCCATTATTATTGGCTTTGACAGCATTTCTTACATTAACTTGACAGACAGGAGTAGCATCAAATTTGAGTGTGCTGGCTACCATTTTTGTACTCTTTGTTTTTAACACTTTTAGTTAAGCAGGTTTGTGTGGGAGAAAGGGGGAATATAGTACTGGGTGTAGAACAACTGAGAAGTAAATACTGGAAGTAGAACAGCTGAGAAATAGACATGTTTACAGTGGACTACACTGCAGTTATAGTTTGAGCTACTGCAAGTAGTAATGAAGAGTTGCTAACATAGTATGCATGGGATCTCAGAGTGTAATTTGGCAGACTTTAAATATTCCCCACAGAGTACTCTGTCAGGAATACTTGGCAAACAAATGAGTGTACCCAAGGAAATTATTTTTTGAGCTGGGATACAGGATCTGAATTGTATAGATGTAGTCAGGCCTTGTTAAGTTTAATTGTGTTGGTTGCCAAAAAACAATTACTAGAATATAGAAATCAAAATCTAAACCAACTATACTTGAAGTAGTGGATATTGTAACAGAGATAAAAGAATAAGAAGTGGAATCTTTAGAAAAGGATAGTAGTAAATTACATAGGAAAATGGTAATTGTGGGAACAATCCATGCAAAAAAATGTTTTGGAGAAGGCAGAAATTGAACAATTTATTAATGGTGCTTTGACTAAATGATATATAACAATAAATGAAATGTATAACATTTGTAAATGTGACTTTGTTAATATGGTTTGATTATTTTTATACAAATTTAATTTTGCCTATGTCACAAGTGATTATTCAGTAAAGATGTTTAAAAAAAAAACTTTCCAGCCACAAAGTTTGTATATTTAAGCAACTGGTAAATGTGTATAGGGGCAGCCTCCTTCAAAAACACATATTTATTTTTTTCTCAGTTTTTGTGAGAAATCACTGTTTATACCTCAGTAATGGACATATCTGTGGACACCGTGCTTCTCATGAAATGAATGCAGACTCACAGTGCTGTGTAGGGTAGCTTTATTCTCCCATGGTGCAAAGCAACATAAATAAAAACATGCACACTAATTTGCTTTATCTTTTTTTTTGTTTTTGTTTTTTTTTTGCTTAAATTTTATTTATTTAGTTATGTTTGTCTATTTATTTATTTATTTATTTATTGCATTTGTTAACTGGGAAAGTCTACTGGGCCTAGGTGAGTCCATTTTTAGTAGAGGCCTAGGGAGAAAAGCTCCACATAACATTAATAGTACATACAAGAAAAAGCACAATATACAGAGTATATACAGTCTCAATGCATGGAAATAAATATTAAACACAATGGTACAAGTTATTTACAAACATTACACATCAACATTGTATAGAATTTGATCAATGAGGATGGAGTTAGTCAGATAGGGTAGCAGTTCTGATTGTTACTTGTTGGAGTTTTGTAGGCATAAGCAGTTGAATTCAGCAAGTCAGAGAGAGCTCCTAAGTAGTGATAGTGTAGAGGGATATAGTAGTGGATCAGATGTTAGGAGGTACTATTTTGGCATAAGTACATTGCCAGAAAAAAAGAGAGGTGTTATCTGAGAAATGTCTTAAAGAGAGCAGGATTACTGATTGTTCTGATAGAAGGTGGGAAAGCATTCCATAGTTTTACGACAGTAAAAGAGTACAGCATTTGAACAGCTGCAAGGTTAGGTTTTTCAACTTTCAGCATCATTGTGTTTTTGGATCTTAGTGGCCTGTTAGGGTGGTATGTAGTCAATAAGGAGGCATGTTGAAGGCTTGTATACGAGTTTATGTGCAGTGGTTAATTGTGAATAAGTGAGGTAGTGTGGGAGTTCGAGCCAGTTTAGCTGTTGTAGAGATAAGCAGTGGTGTGCTGAGCATTTTGAATTTGTTACAAATTTAGCAATCTTGTTGTAACATGAGTGCAGTTTGGTTTTCAGGGAGGACTGGATATTGGTGAGGACTGGGGCACCGTATAGTAGAGATGGTAGCAGGAAGGATGATGCTAGAGCTTTTTAGCAGTAATATTAAGGGAGTATTTGTGTCTATAGAGGGTACCTAATTTTTCATGTGTTTTTTTGATGTTGCTATGGATATGGAGGTCGAATGTTAGATTTTCATCAATAATAACTCAGCAGTTTGGTACTTGGAAGAACTTCAATTAGAGTATTATTATGAATTATTTAAATTGAATTTATTTTCAATAAGTCTGTAATATTATATATAGTTAAACAGGTTAATAACAGTATATAATTAACATCCATAAAAACATCAAATCAAACTATATATAAAGGTGTCTAGGTTTATACTATAGATGATTTACATTTTGGCATTCAGACTTGATTATGTGTACTGCTTAAGTCATCTGTTTCTAATAGTTCTACTATCTTCAGCCATGAATTATAGAAAGCTGTTGTTCTTTCCATTCTGTTCCTGATGGCTCTCATTTCCATTCTCGATACATTCAATACAATGGCTCTATATTCCTTGAATGAGGGTGAAGTCTCGCTTTTCCAATTTGTAGTTATTGTTTTGTGTGCAGTTGCTAATGATGTCCATAATAGTGGAAACTTTATTCTAGGAACACAATGGAGTAAGAGTGCATTAAATAAAATCAAAGATTTAGACAAGTGAAATTTATCATTAAAAGCAGTTTGTAAGAAATAATTAATTTTGTCCCAAAATGACTTAAGTAAATAATCATAGAACATATGCTGCCAGTCTGCTCTCCAGCAGCCTATATTCTGTTTAAACATAAGTTTCATTTTATGTGGTATTATATAGGACCTATGAATAAACTTCCATGTGAAAAGCTTCCATTGCAATGATATAGATGTTTGCTTTGTGGAGAGAAGTATTCATTTTTTTATCATTATCAGTTGAAAATTGATTATTGATTATTTTATAGTAGTCCCAAAAGTTTTTGTTGTGATATAATTTCATTTTCTTAATTACTTTATAAATGTTTGTTAGGTAGCCTTTTCCATGTACGACTTGTGTTGTTAAAAAAAAAAAAACATGCTTTATGACTTTTGATGCATTTTGTCTAATTGTCAGCTGCATTGTCTCTAGTCTATTTAAAATATGTTGCCTTATGTCTTGTATACTTAACCATAAGTCATTGTCTAAATCAAATTTACTTCTTATACATTCCATTATCAGAACTTCTGCAGACTATAACAACTGATGCCAATAAATCAATTAATTTTTCCTAAGTGCCTTTATTATGTGTAAATCAAAGGTTTTAATGTTATTTTATATACGTGCAATAGGATATAGCATGAATGACCAAGCTTTTATGTTGAGGTTTCTATTTATGAAGGTTTTATAACCATTTAATATATTTTTTATGAATTTTGAATTTATATGCTTATGTTTGCTTTCTATAAAATGTTCTCTCATCAACCAGAGAAAGTTGTTTGATACCATTTCGATATATTGTTATGGTAATGTAAAACCTGATTGTAGCCATAAATTTTCTTGCAGTTGTTTCCATCTGGCAGTGTAAGCATTATTTATCCATAATGAGATTGTTTTATGATAGATGACAATATGTATATTTCTATATCTGGAAGACCAATTTCTCCCTCCTCCCAATCATTTAAATAGTGATTCACAGCTATTCTGGATGTATTAGGATATCATAAGAAGCTTAACATCAATTTATTGAATTGTTTTATATAATGTTTCGGGGAGGGAGAAAAGGGGCTTGTATGAGATATAATACTTTTGGAAAATAATCATTTTGATTATATATATAACCTGTCTTTCATTGTAAAAAAATAATTTATTCCATTTCTGTATGAGAGATTTAACATTATTTAGAATGTTAGTGTAGTTTATTCTAATTATTTTATCTAAATCATTATTATTTAGAATGTTAGTGTAGTTTATTCTAATTATTTTATCTAAATCATCAGCAAATATAACTCCTAAATATTTAATTTTATTGTCAGCAGCTATGTGTTTAGAAAAATCATTATTTAAGGCTTTCTTACTGGAATTTATAAGTAATATCTTTGTCTTATTTTCATTATATTTCAGGCCTGAGAGCCTTTGAAAATGTTCAGTTGTGTTTAGTAAAGCTTTTATTGAGATGACTTTATCTTTTAAAGAAAGTAGAATATCATCTGCAAACAATTGAATCTTCATTTCCAGACTATTACCAATTATCCCTTTGATATTTTTGTTTTCCAGAATACAGTTTGCAAACAGTTCAATAACTCTGGCAAATAATATTGGAGACAAAGGGCATCTCTGTTTTGAGGCTTTGGTAGTTTATATGGATTTGGAAAAGCAAGATCCAGTTTTAATATAACCTAATGATTTTTCAAAAAAGTGATTAAATGAATAAAGTCATTTTGTGAAACACCATATTCTTCTAGAACTAACCAAAGATAATCCCAGTGGACAGAATCAAATGCACTATTTATATCTAGACTGACTATAGTCATATTAATTTTTGTAAAATTAGTATTATCCATTAAATAAATGATTCTTTAATATTATCATATGTGTTTCCATCTTTTATAAAGTCAAGTTTGGTCTTTGTCTATTAATAAATGGAGTATCTGTTTAATTCTAGCTGCATGTATTGCCATGAACATCTTATAGTCAATATTTAATAAAGATATAGGTCTGTAAAATTAACATTCATGTGCATTTTTGTTTGGTTTAAAAGCAGGGGATATTATGGTGTATTTCCAAGAAAGTGGAATATTTTTGCCTTCTTTTACTAATACAAACACTTTTAATAATAATGCCAAAGTTTTTTAGTTAGAAGTTTAAACATTTCTGGGATCATATTATCTATACCAGTTGTTTTGTTTAGTTTTAGGTTATTAATTTGAGATTTAAGTTCAGTCATAGTTATTTGTTTATCTATTAATTGTATATGATTCTCTGTTAGTTTGGTTTTAATGTGCTTTCTAAAGAAAGGCTTTAATATGTTTTGATGTTCTGTTATTTCCTTTTGGGTATCAATGTTATGAAAGTATAATTTAAATGCTTCTAGTATCCCTTCTAAGTCTAATACTTTATTTCTGGTATCTGGAGTGTATATTTCCTTTATTTGATTAGCTTTTATGATCTTTTTAGTTCTCTTTGCTATTCTTTTCTGATTTCTGTGGTTCATGGATAAGAACATAGTTTGATCTTCTCTAAATGTATCATTGTCTTATGATGTAGTGTCTCTAAACATTTCTTGTTCAGGTCATCTAATTAACTTATTAAATTCATCTTTTCTTTCTGAACATCTAGCTTTGGTGTATCAATTCTTGCTTGGAATTCTAGTAAGTCTTTGTCTCATTGCCTTTTCTTGTTTTTAAACCTAGTTAATATTTTATCATATACATATGACTTCAAAGAGTCTTCAGTAAGATTTATGTCTAAAAATGTTTGCATCACTTTAACATAAAATTCCTTAAAATCCTTTAAGTTTGTTATGTATGAAGGAATTCTAGTTACAGTTATTCTTTGTTTTGTATTTAAATCTAAATCAAAAGTAATTGCATTATGGTATCACAATGGGCATGTGACCATTTTGACTTTATCCAACTTTGTAGTTAGATCTCCAGATATGTGCACTGTATCTATTCTTGAATACCTGCCATGTCAATGAGAGTAATGTGTAAAGGATAATGTATTAGGATCAGCATATTCATTAATGTCTACGATATTAAACGTTTCAGTAAAATCAGACAGCACCTCAGAAATTGCTGTTTTCTTTTGCGTGTTTTTAGCATCAGTGTCCTCATCAATCATTATACAATTAACATCTCCTGCTATGATTATTCCCCCTTTAACACAGTGTACAATGTCTTCTAAATCCTGCTTGACTACTTTGACACCTAATGCATGTATCTAGTAAATGTTTACTAGAGTATATTTCTTCCCATTTATGGATATCGTTACTAAACAGAACATCCCTGTTTTGTCATAATATGTATTTAAAATTTTTGGAATTAAGTTTGAGTTTTTCCATAAGACTGCTACTCCTCTTTTCTTTTGTTTATAGTATATACTTACTAAAACTGTATAGTTATTTGTGTTAATTGTATTTATGTCTTAAAGTATAAGGTGTGTTTCTTGCAAAAAAATAATCTGTGCATTAAAAATCTTCAAATATTTTAAGAGACTTCCCCTTTTACAGTTATTATTCAGACCATTAACACTAATAGAAATACATTTCATAGTTAAATTATTACTACTCAAACTGTTTGTCATGTGCATGTATTTTAACTAATAAGCACACAGATTTAACTAAAGAAAATGGTTATTTTCATTTGATGTAGCAAGCTTGTTACAATTCATAGACACCCAATAAAAAAGAATTAAACAATAAAACGTTAAAGATTGAGACAAAAAAACAAACCCTCCTATGAAGAAACAAACCCCAACTTTGAATAGTCTAGCCATTCAAGTGTACTCTCTTCCAAGAATCATTTATCAGCCCAATTATCTAAACATTTTTTCTAACAGAAAGAAGCTTGCTATGTCTTATATTCTATTCGTAATAGTATAATAAAACATTTAACATAATCATATTACTATATTAAACATATTAATTTGATATTAAAATAATGCAAGTTACAATGACTTTTTGTGTCAGCTTATAACATACAACAGTTGCCCATTAGTCAAACTCCTTTTGATAAGAATAGATTGATATTTGTCATTCAGATTAATCTAGCTAATGAGAAAAATGGTTCAGATTTATAAAATTGCAAAGCAAGGTTCCATGACTCTAATTAAACCCAGTGAAGCTGCTGTTATTATATTGTGTAGTAGCACAGTCTGCTTCATATGAATCTCTTTATTGTATATTATCTAATTACAACAATTTTATGTCTGTTTGTATTAAAATCAAATATACTGTGCATCTTTTATAAGTTCACTACATTACTTGTTAATAAATCTCTCATTACTTTTACTCTGATTCAAATTGTACAGTATTACATGTTATTAGGTGAATACCCCTTTAAGAAGCTGAGAAATTCAAACAGCTCATTGCTAACCTTTAACCCAAGTGCTTACATCATGCCTGAGCATTTTACTTTCATTTTCATTGTATTGTCACAAAGAGATTTTCAGCTTCTAAATATGCTAATAATGGAAAAAAATCTTGGTGACAAGAAAACAAGTTTTTCAGCTCACAACCTCAGCAGGAAGCTGAGAAACACGTAAGAAAGCAATTTGAGTACTTCTAAGCATGCCCTGTGCTCATGGAGTGCTTGAGAACTTTTCCTCCCTCTAAGTGGCTGTTTATAAAGCCCAAACATGTATCTATAGTTAGAATCAAGTTACATTTACCTGAGACAAGTTTAACTTTAACTATAATAAGCCTTGTTCATTCCATATAAAAAAAAAGAAAAACATTTATTTTCTTGTTTAAGCATGTACTAATCATTAAATCAGTTAAGCCATGAAACATTCATAGACAAACATTTAAAATTTATCTTCTGTTTCTTAAAGTTTAGAACTTATTAAGAAATCTATATTTAAGCTGTATGTTCAAATAAACATTTTAAATGTTCATTTAAGTGCCTTTTAAGCTGTAAATAACTCTATGTCTACACTACACAGAAAAAAACATGCAGAATCATGTGTTCAAGGTTTTATTTCCTTTAAGCTTCTTTTTTCTACTTACATTTTTAAAAGTAACATGTCTGAGGCTATGAAAGCAAAGCACTCTAACAAAAGGTATAAGCAGAAAAGGCATTGTTTTGTTTTATGTATTATGCTATTGTTATTTACTATGCTTTTAGAGATATTAGCTATATGCAGATTTGTTCAAGCATTACCAAGCTGTTAGGTTAGTAACCTAGAAAGTTAATAAACAACAATAAAATATTTTTACCTTTTTTTCCTTTTGGGATTGTAGTCTTTTAGCTAAAATGCATTATTTTTGTTGTGAATTTTAGGAACTTCACATATTTTCCATCTGAATAAAGTGTGGTTCCCTTTAGGCAATTTATGTGTGGTATAAAAGGAAAAATATGTAAAATAATTATTAAAATATTACTTGTCATTTAGTCTCTTCTTCTTTTTGTCTGCATTTTTTCCATTCATTCCTCTCTGCTTGGTACTTTAAGGAAAAGCAGCTCCAGTCCATTTCTTCTGTTTGACTTAAAGTTTTGTTAGATGTTAAAATAAGACACAGCTGCATCCAAGGTCTCAAAAGTCTTTGTTCCATCTGATAAAAAGATTGTAAGTCCCACAGGAAACAGTAAATTAAACTTGAATTGTCTCTTCTTCAATTCTTTTATTAAAGGTAAACATTCCTTTCTTTTAGAGTTTACCTCTGATGAGTAATCACTTTCAAATCTTATTATATTATCTTGGTATTTGACAGGAGAGTTTGACCATGCAGTTTTTAGCACCGGTTCCTTGTCCGGAGAAGATATAAATCTTACTATTATTTATCTTTTATTTGCTTTGCTGGAAAATGAAGGAATTGCCAGTGACCTGTGGGCTCTTTTAATTCCATAAAAAAAAGACACGGGTAAATTCAGATCATTTGTTAGCCAGAATGTGAGAACATTTACCATATTGTCTCCTTCAGTCTTTTCCGGTAGTCCATAAATACACAAGTTGTTTCTCCTTGACCTGTTTTCTAGGTCATCTAGTTTGTTTGTTAGGAAAGTTTTTTTTTTTTGAGAGACTCAAGCTGATGTTTTTGTTCCATGAATCTGCCTTCCATGTCATTTAATGTTTCTTCTATGTCAGGAATCTGAGTCTTATGTTGCATTATTAATTCTTGTAACTGCTCCATTTGTTTTGTGCATTTTTCTTTAAAAGAATCAAGTTTTTTGTCGATTTTCCACCGAACAGCAAAGGTACCGGCAACTAAAACACAGAACAGCTAGAAAGCACCGAACACCATAGAAAAAGCTGTGAATACGGCCAAAAAGTGACAAAATACTCCTTTATTTTTAACATGAAGCACTTTTCATCTCACTATTAGCGAGATTTCTTCAAACAACACTCAATCACACACCTTCAATATTTAAATACATTAACTACAACTTATCATTAATCAAGTAATCAATTACCCCAACCACCAATCAAATCTACTTAAATATTTCAAAGAACATTTAAATAGTTTAAAATAGTTTAAAATAATCTTTCCACAACTATAACCGGTGGTCATAAAATTCATCCATAATGTCACACTAAATCATCCAACATGACCCAAATGTATGAAAATATACATATAAAAACATATATATGTTAAGAAACAAGATAAAAAAGATATATATGTACTATATATGTACATATATGAAAACCATGAGTATAAATCCACCTTATATGTGTTTAAAACCATTTCTGTAAAAATACAAAATGTTAAATACATGCAACCCTCCACTATTTCATTGCTATGAGTACTATATAACTATATTCATTCAAGTTATAACACTTGATATCTTCGTTCCTATTGAAATTCATGCTTCAAAAAATAAATTAAATTTCTTTAATATAGAATAAATATTATATTCCACTTGAATTAAATATCATATGGGGCAGACATGGCTTTGTAAGTCAAGCAGAGATCGCTTCTAAGTAGGCAAGATGAGACAGAGAATAGATGGAGTTTTTTGAGTCTGTCCATATAGGACAAGTGTTTAAGGCCTAGGATCCTCTTTCTGAGGTACTTTTGCTGCCTCTCCAGTTGTTGCAGGTGTCTAATGAGGTGCATGCCAAATGGGGCATTGAACTTGATGATTGGCCTAATGAGGAAAGAGTAGGGGGAGACAGTGACCTCTTTCTTCCTGGATGAAAAACTCGTAGTAATGAGATGTGCCACATAGAAGGACTATCTGAACACAGTGACAATGTGGTGGTCAAAACAGAGGTTGCTGTCAACCTGTGTTCCCAGATCTCTTATAACTCCTTCTGCGTTCAGTGGACTACCATCGATGTGGTAATTCATGGAAACCAGGTTTTTTCCAAAGGGGATGATGACACATTTTTTGGCATTGAGGTTAAGTCCATGGTTTTGTCACCAGTTGTTGGTCTCAGTGAGGCCTTTCTGTAGGATGTCAGCATCGCTTAGAGAGTTAATAATAGCTCCCAACTTGCAATCGTCTGCGAACTCTGTCAGCCAGAGACCCTTCGCGTTGACCTGGACTTCAGAGAAGTAGATACCAAACAGGAGAGGACCCAGGACTGAACTCTGTGGGACTCCACTCATGACTGGTCAGCAGTCTGACTTAGAGTGAGCTAATTTCATACTTTGAGTTCTATCTGTGAGCCAGTTTGCAACCCATCTAGTGATATAGGGGTTGATGCCTAGTTTAGTGAGTTTTTCTATGATTCCTGAGTGGGGAATGGTATCAAAGGCCTTGGCCAGATCAAGGTAGGCTGTATGAACCACCTTGCCTTCATCGACAGCTCTGGTAACTGACTCAAAGAAGTCAAACAAGTTGAGCCGGCATGAGCTACCCTGAGCAGGCATGATTGTCAGGAATTGTAAAAATTATACTGTAGTACCCAGAGAAGTAGTATAAAAGTCTAGGGGTAGGGCATAAAATGGAAGGAAATGATTACAAACCAGAAACAAGTCATTTTTGATGATAGTATGGTAAACACAACTTTTAATTAGGCCATAAGAATGGTTAGGGAGATCGTTGGATAAGCTTCCCTTAACCATCAGAATAATAACACAAACACACAAATTTAAAAAAGCTCTCAAAGAATATCTACTGAACAATTAGACATGTAACTGTAAAATCACTGCTTGAGCTTTCTTCTCTTAACTTTTTTAAATCTCAGTCTCCCTTACTTTTCTAACTACAACCTCATTACTTCCCTTCTCCTTACTTCCTCTAAAGTGCTCTACTTCTTGCTGCTATAACTCCTCTCCAGCTCCGATATTTTTTCTCATTCTATTGCTACTACACTTCTTATCTATATTACTTTACACCCTCTCTCTGAATCTCTTCACATTTTATATTTCTTATCTCTTATTTTTCTTTTTTCTCCTTCTTGATATTTATAATCTGGTGTCTTGTAAAGTTTATATACCTATTTTAGCAAATTCTATGCATTGGCAATGAACAGCATTATTGTTTGGAAGCAAGTGTTTTCTATAATTATTCTCTTTTTATTATTGTATTTTTTGTACAAATTGTTGATCGTTTATTATTGTAGAGCTACTATGTACTATTGTGGAGCATTTCTCCCCGGGCCTCTGCTGAAAACAGGCTGTAGCTCAGTCAGACTTTCCCAGTTAAATGTTAAATAAATAATAAATACATAAATAAATAAATTTACAGTATTAAGCAGAAGCTATTATCACACCTTTCACACAACAGCCGAGATCTCATGTGGTGTTCTTTTCTGGAAGCTATCCCTTTCTACAAAACAACAACAGGGTTAAGGTAATATAAAGATGGTGGAACAAAACTAAAACAATGTAGGACTAGAACAGATGCCATAGGACTAGCACCAAATCTCATACTAGGACATTACATGAGCTTAATATGTTTATCTTGAGAGAAATGAAGGAGAGGGGAGACATGGTAGAATCCTTTAAATGCACAAACAGGATATCATCCTTCTAACAGGAAAAAAAATGTAACAAGAAGCATTTAAATATGGAAAGGGACTGACCCAGGGACAACTTAAGTAATATTTTTTCAAGTTTACTTTAAATAATCTTGTCTTGTTTAATTGCAGTATGATTTTATAGGTTCCACTATAAAGGGACAAAAGTGATTACACAAAGGATCAGAATCCTCAAACTGCATTCACCTTAAAAATGCTTTTTTCAGTGTTTTTGTCAGGGAGCCAAGCCACCCTGAACTTATATATACCAACTCCACAGTTGCACCAATTTGAAGAAGGGGGAAATTCCCCTAAAAAGGAATTACTTCTAGCACAATTTGCTGACAATGATTTCCTATGGAGGAACTAAGCTGAAGCTCAGGCAGTCGAAGCTTGAAAATTCAAGCTTCACCCACCAGTAGGATAACCTATTTTATATATGTGTGTGTATCTGTATGTGTGTATATATATATATATATATATATATATATATATATATATATATATATATATATATATATATATATATACACACACACACACACACACACACACACACACACACACACACACATATATATATATACATATACAGCGCTCCCCTACTCTGTTTCCTCCGAGTCTAACCACCATTACAAGATGTCCGTGACTTTCCAGTGACAAAGTTCTTAGCATCATTCAACTGAACAGTGACAAATAGTAGGGTTCCAATTTTTTTTCACACACAGAAAGATAGGGAGACAGAGGTGAGTACATGAAAAAGCACCGAGCAGTCACTACTACCTTTAAATAATTTTTGTCTTTGGGGTGAGTTTTAAGAACCCCTCTGTTGACTTAAGAAAGAAATAAGTAGGGAAACTGATTGTCTCTACTCTAACCAAGATTTTCCTTATGAGACATCCAAATATACATTTATATGTGTCGTGTATAATTGGAATATATTCCTAATGCCTAGAATTGACTCAGTATTCAGGAATCTGGGAACATAGGTAGAAAGTAATCTGGTCTTTGGCCAACATCTGGCTGAGGTAGTATGTCTCCCAACTTCTAAGTAAGGGCTTGGCATCTAGGTCCAAGGAAGTCATAGCTCCACTTTATTCAGCCCCTTATCAGACACATCATTGATTATAACGCCCCCTTCAGCATGTACTCGACCAAATATATGCAACAGTTGGAATGCCCACAAAAGTTCCTTACCAGGATAATTCAGGGTATAAACACATTGCCCTATAAGGATAGGTAACTGAGAGGCAATCTATGCCTGGCATACAAGACATCCTCAGATCCAGCTGTAATGGACCTTTTGCAGATCTGCAAAATGAAGAGTATCAAAACCACCACATCCAAGGATTTAAATTTTGCTTGTGACATAAATAAGACATATTGGTGAGATAAATATATGTTTTAGAGCATCCCCATGCTGTAGAACAGGCTCCCCATTCATGTGAATCAGAGTCCATCCCTATCTCTGTTTAAGTATAACCTTGACCAATGGATGGGAAATTGCAAATTCGCACCGGGTCTGGCCCCCATGTCTCTACAGACAGAGGCAGACAGTAATAGCTAAAATAACATACCCCCCCCCCCACATACACATAACCTCTAGAAGCTTCCTAACTAACATAACCCTTCCTAATAAACTCCTGTGATACACAGGCACACTACTGGGTTGGATTGCACAGCTAGACTTAAAAAAGGCCTTGATGGTCATGTGTATAATATATAACTATGAACCTATGAACCTATGCCAAATGGCCAAAATGGCAAATGTCGTTATGTCAACCACAAAAGGTTGAAACTCACAGTGCCAAAAACCTTGACTGACTTTCTGTGCAAGGGTACAAGTTGTGCTTCACCCCTGTGTGAAGGGCTGTACCACCACCCCACCTGCTAATTATATATACCAACTCCAAGATCACACTACAGTGGGGAAATGGAAAAACACCAGTCCCCTCATCCTGATTTTTAGTTTCCAGCCTTTGTGGTAAATATAACTGTGATGACCGTGCCCTGGCCCAGCAATCAAGGAGCCTCAATCCTCACCACTAACACCGGGGAGGTTGTCTCCTAGAAGAGAAAAGGATAACTAATACACACAGTAAAGTACAATTTCCCTTAAGTGCACACAGAGATCACAGTCAGTCTGGGGCTGGTTGCTCCCTTGCTAACCAGGTCCCCAATAAGGCTCTCCACTGGCACAGTTGTATGGTCCAGGTCTCAGCCTAGCTGGGCAAGCTAAAACTTTTAGTACCCCCTCTGTCCAACCAGTGCTTCGTGTCCCTGCCCAAGTAGATGACACAACACACACACACTTTGAGATAAGTATTTATACTACTTCACAGACACTCCTGGGAAAGGCTTACACAGATTCAATAGCTGTGCCCTTTTACCCAGACTATACAGTAGTAATTACTGCCACCACACAAATAATAATTTCAGCTACTAAAAGGCCCTTAAAAGGGTGTCCAATTATTACTGCTCAATATTATTATCCAATGGTAGTATGACTAACAGTCAAGGCCTACTTTAGAGTGGCCTATTACAATAACCTCTATAAATATGCAATGTACTCTAGAGCTTATCTCTATACAAATCAGCCACAGGTAGAAGGTTTTAAAAATTATTCAATAATAAATAATTAAAACACAAGACAAAACTACTACACCACAGAGATATCTAAGAGTACAGAGATCACACAGAAACTTAAAATAATACAGTAGGACAGGTCTAATTTCAAAGAAAAATACCTAATTAATCTTTACTAGCTTTAACTATTCCTACAAGAAATCACAGTGCTAATTTTGTAGAGTTTTAATTGCATTTACTGTTTAGGACTACACACTCAAGTGTGTTAGCCTTTTCTGTGTTTATTTACTGTATTATTGCATTGTTTAACCTGTTTCAACAAAAAAAAAATACTATCTTGTTTGCTTGTTTTTCTAGCCAGTCCATATCCCATGCTTTGCTTGTCTCAGGACTTTATTTTCTGTGCTCAGAGCTATCCAGACCTTGCTTTGGTAGAGGGAAGTCCTACTGCTTACCAGTGGGAGTGGTGAGCATTGTACTGCCTATCTAACACTAGAGGAGTGGTTTCGAGCTCTGAAATTGTAATTTTATTAGCCTTTTGGGCTGATTTCTATCCCCTTCAACTTTCTGGCTTAAAAACACATGTGTTTGCACATTTTTCACATTGTGCAGTACTGTGAGGCTACAGTTAAACCATTCCAGGTGCCAGAATGTCTGCTCTTCAATTTTTCCCTTAAAACTAGCTGATTTCTCAGTAGTAGCACTAAAATCTGAACCCCTGTGACTAGCACTTGCTCTAGAACCTGCTCTAAAGCACTAGGAACCCTGAAACTGACACAAGTACTCAGCTCTCCTTGTCAATAAGGATAAATTAATCATAGGCACTAAACAGCCTATAACTGCAAAGTACCTTGCAAAGGTAAGGGAAAACAGCTCTTAAACTTTACAAAAAAGCACCTAAACAGGCATGTCCAAGAGTCAGCTTCCGGTGATTTCTCCTGTCCACCTGGTGAATCTGGGCATACTGGGGCAATGTGGCAACTGCCTCATGTACACAGACAATCCTCTCCTCCTACCACCCAACACTAGAACCTGCGAGAGATGCGCTTACATAGCCAAACTGGAAGCAAAGCTCTCTCTGGCCAAGATTGTGCTAGACAGTGAAGAGGAGAAGGTTAACACCTGCATTACACCTCATGTAACTCATAGCCCTTCAAAACCCACACCAT
Organism: Protopterus annectens; assembly: GCF_019279795.1. Taxonomy (NCBI): domain Eukaryota; kingdom Metazoa; phylum Chordata; order Ceratodontiformes; family Protopteridae; genus Protopterus; species Protopterus annectens. Next base: position 1,969,574,635 of record NC_056729.1, read on the forward strand.
CAACACCCACACATAGCAACACTAAACCCACATATGCGGTGGCCCTTAACATTAACCTGCCCAAGCAACAAGGACCTCCGAAGCTGAAACGTAAACAAACACCAGTCACAACCAAAGTGACACATAGCTCACAACACCCGTGTGCCACCCAAAAAGAGCCCCTAAGGCAAGACAATGTACCCAACACTTTAGTCATCAGTGACTCTATAGTCAAGCACACTGATGTCCCACTCACCAGGCTGAACAAGGAGAAAATTACAGTCAGCTGCCTGTCGGGTGCCAGGATCCGCCACATAACGCATGCACTCAAGTCACTCCACAACAAGTACAAATACGACTCTGTCATTGTCCATGCTGGAGTGAATGACTTGAGACATACCTCCCTGGACTACATGAAAAGAGACATGGAAGAGCTCTTGGATCATGTGACGCAGGCAAGTATGACCCTAGCCCTGAGTAGCATCCTGCCTTCGCCCAGAATTATACCACAGTATAAGGACAAAATGATTGACTTCAACAATTGGCTAAGCTTCTGGTGTCATTCAAAGGGGATCCAGTATTTGTCTGCCTGGGAAGACATGATCAACAAACCACGATGCTTTGCCAGAGATGGTCTGCACCTATAACCCCTGGGATTCAGGTTACTGGCTAAAGCTCTTGCCACCCCTATAGTGCCTTTTTTAGGCAAGGTTGAAAGGATAAAACCACCACTGTAACAGATACAAGCATGCAAAATCTGAAGGTAATGCTACTCAATGTTAGAATTCTAAACCTCAAATTGAGGCACTCCTAAAAATGGAGAACATTGATATCTGTGCAGTAAATGAGACCTGGTTCAAGGCTCCAGAGAGCACCCCTGCAATGCCAGGCTACAACTCTTACCACACTTTTCAGCCACAATACCAGGACTGAAACACTAAAGGTGGAGGAGTGTTTATATTCACCAAGGATATTCACACCTCCAGGCTAGTTGTCCAACACAATGCATCTGAAATTCTCCAGGTGCAACTAACACTAGGTAAGACTGCAATCCAAATTGTAGCTTGCTACAGATCCCCCACCATGCCCCAGGATTCTCACTACACCTTTCTAAACATACTGGAAAATATTAAGATACAACCAAACACCCTAATACTGGGTGATTTCAACTACCCTGCCATTAACTGGGAAAACTATTTGGGTACCAACTCCTTTTCCCAACGGTTCTTGGAATTCATAAATTCCAACGCCCTGGATCAACTAATCCATTGTCCCACCAGGGGCTCCAATATCCTAGACCTGGTCATTACCAACATGGGAGATAGATGCTCCACACCAGTGGTCACCCCTCATTGGCCAGGTCTGACCATAAGCAAATCACCCTTGACATCCACATCCCACCCCCCCCCCCCCCCAATAAGGAAACCTTCTTAAAAAACTTCTCCAAAGCCAACTTCCAGCTACTGAAGTCAGAAGTGACAAACCTCACAACACCCACGCAGACGGGATCTGGAAGTTCGACTGCAGAATCCTACACTAAGGCACTGTATGAGCACATTCATTCATGCATGAATCGTGCCATCCCAAATAGAACCAAGATGCACTTCTCCAAAAAAAGGAAGCCAATCTGGTGGTCCCCTGTTATAAACAAACTATACAACAGAAGGAAGAAACTGTTGCAAAAAAGAGGAAAATCCCAGGATGCAAAAAACTCCCTCACCAGCATCAGTAAGAAACTGAGATCCCTCATAAAATCCTCAAAAGCTAGTTACAAAAATAAAATTGCCAAAGATTCCAAAGACAACCACAAGGCATTCTATAGTTATGTCAAGAATCTAAATGGCTATGCTCAGATCTGCTCTGAGTTACAACAGAATGGCATTAAATACACTGATCCCAAGGATATTGCCAATATCCTGGCAGATCGATTTAGTGCCAACTTCACCCCCCTCTCACCCCCTAAAGGGCCCATCTCAATACCAAAAGATTGCCAAATTCCGATAATCACAGCCACACAGGTAGAAACCGCACTCTCCAAAGCTAAGAATACAGCATCCATGGGATCAGATGACATCCCAGGCTGTGTACTACATGAACTGCAAAATTAAATGGCAACTCACCTAAGTGTCATGTTTAATCATAGCCTCACCTCAGGCTTCATGCCCACTGAGTGGCACACAGCTACAGTTATCCCGTTCCACAAGGGAGGATCCGCCTTGGATCCTGGGAACTACCGTCCCATCAGTCTGACAAGCCTGATCTGCAAGGGCATGGAATGCATTATCATGGAACTTATAAACAAAGACATTGGCATCCTTCAAACACTGGACCCCACCCAGTTTGGGTTTGTGAAGGGCCGATCTTGTCTCCTGAATCTGATTGACTTCTTCAAATCAGTCTCCAGAGCTGTGGACGAGGGTAAGGTGGTCCACACAGCCTATCTGGACCTCACCAAGGCCTTCCACATCATCCCCCACTCTGGAATCACAGATAAACTTACTAAGCTGGACATAAATCCCTACTTCACTTGATGGGTTGCCAACTGGCTTACTGACAGAAACCAGACTGTAAAAGTAGCCGACTCCAAATCCAGCTCCAGACAAGTGACAAGTGGAGTACCTCAGGGTTCAGTCTTGGGATCACTCTTGCTTGGCATCTACTTCTCTGAAGTACAGGCCAACACTAAGGGACTCTGGCTAACAAAGTTTGCAGATGACTGCAAACTGGGAGCCATTATTGAATCCCCAAATGACGTGGATATTCTACAAAAGGGCCTTACAGAAACAGATGCCTGGTGCCAGAGCCATGGGCTCAAGCTTAATGCCAAGAAATGTATAGTTATCCCCTTTAGAAAAAAAAACATGTACCCATGAATTACCACATAGGTGGCAGGACACTAAACATCGAAAGTGTGATGAGAAACCTAGGGACACAGGTGGACAGTGGTCTCACTTTCGATAACCACATCACCACAACAGTCAGGAAATCCCTCTATGTGGCACATCTCATCACGAAGGGCTTTTCATCCAGAAAAAAGGAGGTCATTGTCCCACTGTACTCATCCCTCATTAGACCCATTATAGAGTATAATGCCCCGTTTGGTATGTGACTCACAAGACATCTGCAACAGCTGGAAAGGCCACAGAAATATCTCACTAAAAGAATCACAGGCCTAAAGCAGATGCCATATGCTCACTGTCTAAAAAAACTCCAGCTATACGCTGTGGCATATCGTCTACTCAGAGGCGATCTCTGCTTAACATACAAGGTCATGTCAAACCCTGAGCTGTAGGACATGCTCCACTTAAAGAAATCCCAATCCCTCAGAGCCACACGCTCCAGGGATCTAAACCTTGTCACATCACAATGAACAAAACATGCTGGAGGGATAGGTTCCTGACCCAGAGATTCCCCATACTCTGGAATAGACTGCCCATACATGTCAAGCAGAGCGCCTCATTGACCCTCTTCAAAAGGAACCTTGATGACTGGATGGGAGATAGGAAATTTACCACAGGGACCATGTCAGTCACCCTGCTAGACAGGGGCCCAGAGAAGTAAATATTGTGGGAAGAAATATCCAGGGAATTGTTATGGCTAGGCTTGCATAGGCCCTAGGGCCGATAGTCTAGTACCAACCTATGAACATATAAAACTTAAAATGTGAGCATAAGGCAGAGTGCTGATAAGTTGAATGTCCAAAGTCAAAATGCTTTCCAGTCTCTTGTGAGAAATAGTATTTAAACATTACTAACAAACATGTCTCTAAGGCCCTCCCCAAATTACATCATTTCTGACACTTAGGTTTTCCCAGTATTCATATTGCATCATCTTAACACCTGGTCTTAGTTTTCAGGCCACAAATTGCATTATTTAGCAATCTAACATCTGCACAGAAACTTACAACAATACAAGGCATTTCACATATACATTCTAGCAGAAACTAGAGCAATAAAGCACCTTCCACATCTAAATTCTGGTCATAAACTTTAGCTTTAAAACAATGGGCATAAAACCTTTATCCAGCCGCACTGGACCCAAATTCTAATATGAAAGGGTCAAAACAGGCTTCACTGGGCCAGTTGAGGACAATGTTGTCACATATTTTGCAGTTCCACATTTCACAATATTCTTTTTCACCCAAGAAAACATGCCTTTATTTTACATTTATTTACAAATGCCAGAATTATATATCAAATTCTATCTGACTAGGCTGGCAGCCTTCACCCATCTCTCCCCAATCATCACATTTCTTCCCCCCGGGGAACTCAAGCAAGTTTCTCAAGTGCCCCTTGAGAAACATCGTTTGAGAGTGTCAGGTCTATCTGGGTGTACCTCACCCCATTTCCTGTCTTGAAAGCCCATCTGCATTGGCATTGCTACTCCCACTGCGGTGCTGCACTGACATATCATATGCTTGCAACCCCAGACTCCATCTTAGCAACTTGGCATTTTGCTGACTAGCTCTGTTTAACCATGTTAGAGGGTTGTGATCTGTCATCACAGTGAATTTTCTTCCATACAGATAAGGCTGAAGTTTTTGTAGTGCCCACACTATGGCTAGACATTCTTTTTCTACAGCTGCATAGCATTCCTCCCTGGGTTGGAGCCTACGACTGAGATAAACCACTGGGTGCTCTTCTCCCTCTGAAGAAATCTGGCTAAGTACAGCCCCCACCGCATGGTTTGAAGCATCCACCTGCACAACAAAGTCTTTGCTGTAGTCTGGACTGGCTAACACAGGGGGTCCTCCCAAAGCTTCCTTAAGCTTCTGAAATGCCTGCTTACATACTGGGGTCCACACTACCTTATCTGGCCTGTTCCTCCTTGTCAGGTCTGTGAGGGGAGCAACTATGGTACTATAACTGGGAATGAACTCTATGTAGTACCCTGCTGTCCCTAAGAATGCCCTCACCTGCTTTTTGGTAACAGGTGCAGGCCATGCCTGAATGGTTTCCACTTTGGCAGGTTCTGGCTTTATCTTACCACTCCCCACTCTATGTCCTAGGTAGGAGACCTCTGTCATAGCCACCTGACATTTGCTCGGCTTAATGGTTAACCCTGCCCTCTGTAGTCTGCCCAGCACCTCCCTGACATGCTGAAGGTGCTCTTGCAAGGAATGGCTGTAGATATCAATATCACCCATGTAAGCAAGGGCAAACCCTCCTGCTCCTGCTAAGATATGATCTACCAGCCTCTGGAAAGTCACTGGGGCATTCTTCATCCAAAAGGGCATCTTTGTGAACTCATAAAAGCCAAAAGGAGTCACAAAGGCTGACTTCTCTCTAGCATTGGGAGTCAAGGGCACCTGCCAGTAACCCTTGGTAAGATCAATGGTTGTAAGATACTTAGCCCCACCCAGCTGCTCTAGGGCCTCATCTGTCCTAGGCATGGGGTAAGCATCTGACTCTGTGTGACTATTTAATTTTCTGTAATCCACACAGAACCTGGTGCTGCCATCCTTCGTTGGCACCAACACCACTGGTGAGGCCCAGGGACTGCCGGACTCTTAAATCACCCCTAGTTCCAACATCTCCTGTACCTCCTCCTTCAGAATCTGTTTGACTCTCTCAGGCACCCTATAAGGGGCCTGCCTGATAGGCCTTTGGGGTCCTGTATCCACCTGGTGCTGCACTAGGTGGGTGCTCCCTGGTTTCCCGGTGAACATGCCCCAAACTCCTGCAACACTGCTCGGATTTCTTGAACCTGAGTAGGAGATAGCTGCTGGGACATTGCTACCCCTTCCACTGAGGCGTCAGCCTGAGCCTCACTGAGGAGATCAGTCACAAGATCTCTCTCAGACTCCTCCTGCAATCCACTGCAAATGCTCAACACAAGGGTCTCCCTATCATGGTATGGATTTATCATGTTAACATGGTACAATTTGTGCCTCTGTCATCTGCCTAGCACTTCCACCATGTAGTTAACATCACTTACCTTTCTTACCACCTTGTAGGGTCCCTCCCAAACTGCTTGCAACTTGTTGTTTCTGACAGGAATGAGAACCATCGCCTGCTGCCCTACAGCATACCCTCTAGCACAAGCATTCCTGTCATACCACACCTTTTTCTGTTGTTGGGCTTCTGCCAGGTTTTCCTGGGCCAGGCCCATGAGTTCCCTGAGCCTTGTCCTGAGATTCAGGACATATGCCACAACAGAATCCTTGTGAGACTCACACTTACCTTTCCACTCATCTCGAATTAAATCTAGAGGTTCCCTCACCCTATGCCCATACAGCAACTCCAAGGGTGAAAAACCTGTTGACTCCTGGGGATCCTCTCTGTAAGCAAACAACAGATGGGGCAAATATTTGTCCTACTCCCTCTTAAACTGATCTGCAAATGCCCGTAGCATGGACTTGATTGTAGAGTTTAACCTCTCAACAAGACCATTAGTCTGGGGATGGTAGGGGTGGTCTTCATGTGCTTCACCCCACAGGACTTCCACAGACAAGCCAGCAGGTCTGACATAAAATTGGCACCTCTGTCAGACAGTACTTCCTTTGGGAAACCTACCCTGCTGAAAATCTCTAGCAAAGCATTTGCCACCTTCTCTGCCTCAATGGAGGACAAAGCCACAGCCTCAGGTTATCGTGTAGCATAATCTACAATCACTAGGATATAATTTTTCCCTGTGGAGCTTGGGGTACTCAGAGGACCCACAATATCCATAGCTACCCTCTGAAATCTCTCCTCAATCACAGGCAAAGGCATCGAATGAGCTCTCACCTTGTCTCCTGCATTGCCTACCTTTTGGCACTGCTCACAGGTCCTGCAGTATCCCGTTACATCTCTGGAAATTCCAGGCCAATAGAAGTTTTGCATAATACACCTCTTTGTATGTTTTATGCCCATATGACCTGCAAAGGGAATATCATGGGCTATGGCTAGAAGCACCAGATGGTAAGCTCTAGATACTGCCAACTGCTGTACTCTCTCACCTTCTAGCCCTCCCTCAGGGGTCCACTCTCTGTACAGTAACCCTTTGTTCCAGTATACAGATTCCCTCTTCCCTTGAGAATCAGGTGCCTCCCTAGCTACCTGCCACAGGCCTTGCAATGTAGGGTCTGAGAGCTGAGCCCAGCTCCCCTTCCACAGGAAGTCTGGCATCCTCTGACAGCGGTGCCTCACTGTCAGCCGGGGTACTACTACTCACCTCTACCTTTGCAGTTACCCTGTCCAAGGGAACATCAGTACCCACAAGCAGCTGTGGCTCACATTCAGTCTCACTGCTACCATAGCTCACTCCCTGAAGTAACCACCTCAGCAGTCCTGGCTGCAAGTATGCAGTCTGTCTGGGTTTCCCCCAGGCTACCTGACCCACATGCTTGTCTCCTAGCCTAACTGCATGTAACTGCATTAGTACATAGTACTGCCTCATCCAAATCCTTTCTTCCCAGGACATCTGCAGGATGGTAGTTACATACCCCTGTTGTCTCAAGACAACCCACTATTGGCATTTTGTCTTTCCCACTTACTGGCTCCCTCACCTTTGGTTCCCCACCTTGCCTCTGTGGACATCTGTATGCCACATGGCCCCACTGGTTGCATTCAAAACATTTAACCCTAGCTCCTGGATGTGTACCTGGACTAGTGGCTTCCCCTGCTACTGGCAGATTCTGTTGGGGCAGTCTGTGCTGCCCACCATGGGTTCCTTTAGTCCCATGAGCAGTACTGGGGGTCCCTTTCCTGTGCAGGGCTGCCATGCTTGCTAGATATAGGTCTCCCTTCTTCACCAACTCCTCTGAAGTAACACACTGTATATCAGCTAACCAGATCCTCATGTCCTCAGGCAAAGTGCTAAGGGCTTGTTCCCTTACCAAAAGGTCTGCCAGCCCTTCAAAAGTGGTGACCTGACATCCACTTACCCAGCTATGAAAATAAGTGCTCAGTACAGCAACATATTCACATACATTTTCATCTGCCTTGCTTCGATGCTCACAAAACTTTTTCCTATACATTTCAGGTGTTAGCTTCAAACATTCTAATAAATGTCTTTTTACAGCAATATAATCAAAACAGTCAGTGTCATGCACTTTTGCTAAAGAAGTTACAGCTTTACCATGGAGTAAGGGGGTCAGGAACTGTACCCAGAGCCCATGGTCAACTTCATACTGTTTACATACCCGCTCAAACATATGAATGAAGCTATCAAAATTATCCCCTCTTTAAACTGTGGAAGAAATTTACTGACCTTTTGTGCTTCTGGGGTCCAATTACTCTCTTCCCCATTACCTCCATGACTCTGGCAAACAGTCAGCATTTCCCTCTCATGCCTCCTCTGCCGTTCATTTTCCTCAGCTTGTAGACTCCTCATTTTCTCAGCTGCTTCTAGTTCCATACGCCTGGCCTCCAACTCAAGTATCTTTAGCTCCAGCTGGATTTTTAAGTCCACTGCAGAAAGGTTGAGCTGTCCATTCTCCGAGGATATTGTATCTCCACTGTCAGTCTGATTGTCCTCCATGCTGCTGTTTTCTGATGCAACTGTAACCAAGGCTGCAGTCAGGTCTGCTTTAGTCAGGTTTCCATGCACCAGTCCCCTAGCCTGGCACATCTCCGCCAGCTGGCTCCTTGTCAGCTTTCCATACTCTTCTGCTGACATGCTGCCTGCTCACCCTGACTAACACTAAGCTAACAAAAGAAATAAAACAATTGTGATCTGAGCTCTGAGTATACACTGCTTGGCTGTTTTAGAGTACAAAACACTTTTAGAGATCACTGTACATAAACTACAGGAATTCTATCTACCCACACCACTACAAGCCAATTAGTGTGTGAAGTAGATCCCACAACTGCCAAACACTTGTGAAGAACGTGCCCTGGCCCAGCAATCAAGGAGCCTCAATCTTCACCATTAACACCAGGGAGGTTGTCTCCTAGAAGAGAAAAGGATAACTAATACACACAGTAAAGTACAATTTCCCTTAAGTGCACACAGATATCACAGTCAGTCTGGGGCTGGTTGCTCCCTTGCTCACCAGGTCCCCAATAAGACTCCCCAATGGTACAGCGATAGGGTCCAAGTCTCAGCCTAGCTGAGCAAGCTAAAACCTCCAGTACCCCCTCTGTCCAACCAGTGCTTCGTGTCCCTGCCCAAGTAGCTGACACAACACACACACACTTTGAGATAAGTATTTATACTACTTCACAGACACTCCTGGGAAAGGCTGACACAGATTCTCCAGCTGTGCCCCTTTACCCAGACTATACGGTAGTAATTACTGCCACCACTCAACTTATAATATCAGCTACTAAAAGGCCCTTAAAAGGGTGTCCAGTTATTACTGTGCAATATTATTATCCAGTGGTAGTATGACTAACAGTCAAGGCTTACTTTAGAGTGGCCTATTACAATAACCTCTATACTATGCAATGTACTCTAGAGCTTATCTCTACACAAATCAGCCCCAGGTAGAAGGTTTTAAAAACATTTAATAATAAATAATTAAAACACAAGACAAAACTACTACACCACAGAGATATCTAAGAGTTCAGAGATCACACAGAAACTTAAAGTAATACAGTAGGACAGGTTTGATTTCAAAGAAAAATACCTAATTAATCTTTACTAGCTTTAACTATTCCTACATGAAATCACAGTGCTAAAACTTACATGTGAGCATAAGGCAGAGTGCTGATGAGTTGAATGTCCAAAGTCAAAATGCTTTCCAGTCTCTTGTGAGAAATAGTATTTAAACATTACTAACAAACATATCTCTAAGGCCCTCCCCAAATTACATCATTGCTGACACTTAGGTTTTCCCAGTATTCATATTGCATCATCTTAACACCTGGTCTGAGTTCTCAGGCCACAAACTGCATTATTTAGCAATCTAACACCTGCACAGAAACTTGCAACAATACAAGGCATTTCACATATACATTCTAGCAGAAACTAGAGCAATAAAGCACCTTTCACATCTAACATCTGGTCATACACTTTAGCCTTAAAACAATGGGCATAAAACCTTCATCCAGCCGCACTGGAGCCAAATTCTAATATGAAAGGGTCACAACAGGCTTCACTGGGCCAGTAGAATGCAATGTTGTCACATATTTTGCAGTTCCACATTTCACAATATTCTTTTACACTCAAGAAAACATGCCTGTATTTTACATTTATTTACAAATGCCAGAATTATATATTAAATTCTATTTGACTAGGCTGGCAGCCTTTGCCCATCTCTCCCCAATTGTCACAATAACGCCAGTGTTTCAGCTGTTCAGCATTACGAATGCAACCCATATATTTTTGTTTTGTAGATTTTACATGCTGAAATGGGATTAATGCCATTTAAAAAAATGCATCCTCAGCACTAAAGACTGATTTTTTTTTACAGTAGGTTTGGAGTAATTGTCTTGCTCTGTCACTGAAAGTTAGGGTAATGAACTAAGAGAAATTATATCTTGTAAGCTAGAATGTATCTAACAGTAGTTGCCCTTTTTTCTTAACCTGTGTTGTGCATTTGTTCACAGTATATATCACTACTTCATATGGTAAACATGCTGAACCAAAGATGTTTAATTCTTAACTCAGATATTACACAGCATGGAGCACAAGGACCTTGTGACCTAGGCTGAGCATATCAGAGGGAAGAAGGACTTAATAGCAGAACCCATTTCAAACCACGGTGTCATTGATTCCTCTGTTCACTCAGCACCATGCAGTATGGTATGATGGCTGTCACCCTTAGGACCTTCATGTAAGGTCTCTCCCCGAAGAGGGATCCTCTCAGCTTAGGTCATACCTGAGGATCATCAAATGCATGAGAACCACTGAGAACTGAGATGAGAATATAGAAATTTAACAGAGATGGCCATTGGTGGCCCTGAAGTCAGCAATGGCAGAAGAAAAAAATGGCCATGTTAAGTCATGCTGTTTTCATAGACTGTAAAACAGCTCCACTCATCTTTAGGCACTGCTCAAAAGATGCTGACAACCCTATGGAACAAAATGAAACATACGTTGAGCATGCTGGCTCAGACAAGCAAACGATTAAAAATAAATAAATAAAAACAATAATAACAATAATGTGTGAAACCTTCAGATACTTCAATGTAACATTATTTACACTATCACAGACCCAAAACACCATCACGTGTGTGTTTGCTAATACCCATTTGTTAACCAGGGAGGCCCACTAGAAACACAGTCCCTTTTGTGGATAAGTGATTTACTTAAGGTCACACAGTAGGCCAATGACGTCTGAAGGACTCAAACCTTGAATCACAGGAACTACAACTCACAGTACTAAAATAAACACTAAAGAATAGAAACATAATAGCTGATTTGGATTAATTAATGCTTGCTTCTAATGTTTAGATTCTTCTGGTAACGCACTGTAGTATGCTCTTGTGACCTGCAGCAAGATATTGTCTGTATGTGCAGTGCTGTGCAACATGACTATACGCAGGCAGCTAGAGAAGGAGATTCATATTGGAAGACCAGACAGAGTGAACTCAGTGGCAGAAGAGGTGCTGGTTGAGCCATTGAAGGAACAAGCTGCAGGGGAAGACCATGTGAGGCAATAGTGGGCACAATACACTGTGGTACTGTCAAAGAGGTGGTGGCTGGTCCGCAGCTATGGCCCAGACCGGACACAACATAGTTTAAAAATGATGCATGGAATACTTTTGTCATGCTATCCTCTACAGTGCATTTACTGGTCATGTCATGTATCAGGTATGGGTCTATATTACGTGATTGAATGGTCAAATAGTCGAACACGTAATAGTCGACCCATAATAATCGAACCGCCACAATGTCAAATGGTTCAATGGAGATCTCCATACAGTGCAGAAATGGAAGTTTTCCATTGTCTGCACTGTAGTGCGATCTCGGAGTTGGTATATTTAAGTAGTGGGGGGGTGCAGGCTTGCCCCTCGTGAACATTAAATGGTTTGTTTGGGTGGGTTTTTCTTTTTTTCTTTTCCATTCAACATTGTGGGGGTTTGATTATTACAGGTCAACTATTATGTGTTCGACTATTTGACCATTCAGTCATGTAATATAGACCCTCAGGTATCACCTACCCAGAAATCATGGCTGTGAGAGCAGGGCACAGTAGTCATCATATGTGCAGCCAGGGAGATGCACAATGACAGGAATCAGCAATGGGCACACTGTTAGGATAGGGAGTTACTAATAATGTGGAAGGGAGTGTGTGATATATCCAGAGGATTGGGGGAGCTGGGTATACTGTATAGTGAGGGAGTGGTGCTTCCTGAGCAGGGTAGTTGGCCAGCAGTGCTGGTTGGTTGTTCAGAATATGTGCCAGAGGACACAGGTCCTGCAGATGTGGTTGCAGTATATGTATGTGTGTGATAGGTATTGTGGGGCATCAGGTGGGAGGGAGGCATACTGTGGGCATTCATGGCCATGGGATCATCCCATCTAAGGAACATCCACCACCAGGAATAATGCTTAACCCCAAGACTGTGTTTACCTGTCAGGGCGTGTGATTGACCAGCATTTACTCCATGCATTTTTGAATGGCCATGCTAAGCTTCATCAGCATCCTCTCAACCTCTTAGAGGAAGAAATCTGAACAAGGCCATTAATAAAAGTGGAACAAAAGCCCAAAAATAGGGACAATTTTTAAATATTGTTCTTACAAACTTAGAAAGTTGATAAAATAACAAGTTTTGCATTAGTAGGCATTTTCTAAAGGGTATGAAGTCTAAAACTCAAATATCTGTCATTATTTTCTAACTTCCATCTTTAATGATTTTCAACTAATTTGCCAGAAATCCTCAATTTTTTGCAAAACAGACCAAAAATATGAGGCAAAAATCTGGACATTCTGCGAAAATCTGTACAATTGAGAGGTATGTTCATCAGGTATCCCTTTCGTGGTTGGTGTGGAGATGATATCAATACGTGTATCAGATCTGCTCACCCTGTGGTATGTACACTCATAGGAGGTACATAGACAGTGACCACAGTGCACAGATTCAACATACCAAAGAGTGGCCATGTATTGAAAGCCCTCATGACCTCAACACACATGCCACAATGTATAGCTATCATCTCCGCCATGATGGTGGTGACATCTGCCTGTACCTGGATGACTGCCCTGTACCTATTTTGTGTACCAAGCCCTGCTCTTAAATCTGGATGTTAGTATAGAGAATTTAGGCTATGAGCTGTTAACCAACTACTTCCTGTGGTACAGGGTTTGATTCCCTCAGCCTTCATTTGCCTATTGTTTGACCATGAGCAAGTCACGTAAATAGACATTGCTTTGGGGCAATTGGGAATTTGGGCTAGGCTCCTTAATGGCCTCCTGGACTGCATGCCTAGTAGTTAAATATGAATCAGTGAACCTCTACTGTTGGTCTATGTCTGTCTTTTGTGTTTGTCTGCCCCTGCTGCCATTCTGCCTGTACCTACTGCTACTGTCCCATTTTAACCTTTTTGAAAATATGAAAAAAGGGTATCCATCCCCCAAAACATTATACCCTTGCTTTTCCACCCATATATACCACCTTTTCTTTTCTTAGTCCTTTTGCCTGTTACTCTTTTGGCTATTCCCCCCTTGCTACCTGTCCTATACACCATTCCATTCCAATTTATAATAACAAAATAGTAAGAACTTTGCTATTTAGCCCTTATCAGGGCTGTCACCTATGCTCATAGGTGTTCATCAAAGCATATATGAATGTGTGTCATCACAAACATGCTACAGACAGGCATCTGGGCTTATTAGGTCATGTGACCTATGCTGTGCCATGCTAGTCATTATGTGACCCTTGTGAGGGTTTTGTCAGCAAATTCAGAAATCAGTTTGACTCAATCATGAAATGTCACTTCTAATATGTTTTTAAAAAGCTTCAGTCTATATTATACCTCTTTGCATTATTTCACCTTTATGCAGCCAAGTAAACATTGTTTCTGAATTTGACCCTCAATTAAATGTTATGACAGTTATTCTATATTTACCTTCATTTCTGCTTTCTTTGATTATACTAACAATTTCAGACAAACAATAAACCCTCAAATTTCATTTATCTTCTTGTGCTGTTTTGGGTTAATCAGAGGTGGGAGAATGTTTTAATGTTTTAAAGCTCTTTGTAGTTCCCTCTGCTGTTCTTTGGTGGTCATTGACTAGATAAAGACTAGAGCTTAACAGTGATTAGTGGTTAACAAAAGCTTGTTAAGCACCTATCTGACATCAGAAAGGTGTGTAACAAGCTTGTCTTTTTTCTATTTTGGAATGTAATTGCTGTGCTCCGTGTACAAATTTAGTGATCAAGACATACAAATGATCCACTAGCACCATACCTCTCAGCCGTACCAAACTCCTCGTTATTTACTACTTTTGAGGGCAAAATAATGGGGTACCATGAATTTCTGAGTGGCTCCTTCAGTTCCTGATTTCTTCTTTTGTATTTATTTACACTTTTTAAAGAACGGCTGATGCCATCACACGCAGGAGGCATGTGTGATAACATCAGCTTCATATTAGAGTCACAGTCTCTGAAACACGGGAGATTTAAAAAAAAAAAAGAACTTCAGTTGTTTACAGCTGCAGTGCAGCCCGCCCACCCATGTGGTAATCCATTATCCAGATGTGAAGTCTTTGTAGTGACAAACGTGTATGAAAATGGAGAAGGGATAACACTGTTGAAAGTAAGAAGCAGCACCTTTTATTAACACCGTTGTTTGTATAGCTTTACAAAGTTCGCATTTTAGGCAGCACTCTGGTCTTCAGTAAATTAGAGAAGTGATGTACGTACTTTAGTCTGCGGTGCTGGAGTGTTTTGGAACACATCTTGGTAACTTAGTTTCAGTTTTCACCCCCATCCTCTGCCAGTGGGTGAGTCCAGCAGTCCAGGTCTGATTAGGAAAGGTGTGTTTGAGCTAATGGAAGTGCCATTAGGGGTTCACACATGGACTGCATTGGTTTGCTGTAATGAAATAAAACAAACTCTGAACTACACAGGAACTGGTAAACAAATAAAACCGCCCCCTGCAATGATGACCCAGCATTGGTTTGCGGTACTTATGCATTGAACGGTGCTTGCTTTCCCTCGTTTGGTTAATGGTGGCCAGTGAGCACTCGAGTTAAGAGTGATGACAGTGTGAATGCCTTTAGGGAAGCAGCATAAGGAAGAATTCAACAGAAGGAATGAGGGCAATTATTCTGGAGATTTAGGCACGAGTCTCACAACCGCGTGAAGAAAGGAGTCTACTTACAGTAACTGCTGAGGGAAGGTAGTCAGTGCTAGACTTGCTATCAAACATTAATGCCAGAAATATTTAATCTATGTGCAACACTGTATAGAGGTGCCATCATGAGGATGTCTTTTTTTGCAGGTGAGTTATTTACTGGTTGTGTACTTCAGTGGCATAGCTGATGGGGCGAGAGGGGCGATCTGCCCCCCGGTGGTACTTTTGGGACTGCCTAGTTTTAATTAAAAAAAAAAAAAAAAACTGTTTAAGGGTATTCTTCTTTAAGAATGGTCCCTTAGCATCACATCTGTGAGTGCCTTGTAGACGTCTTCTTCTTCCCATCCACCTGCACAGTTTTTAAATTACAGTTTTGGAGATTGCTGCTGCTTCTGTTCAAGTAAGGAAATTTTCCTAAATGTGTGTGTGTGTGTGTGTGTGTGTGTGTGTGTGTGTGTGTGTGTGTGTGTGTGTGTGTGTGTGTGTGTATGAAATGCCCCAGTTAAGTATACCTTATGGTTAGTGTTACTCAGATTCAAACCATGTACCTTAGGTACAAGAAACAAGAGCCTGAATTGTCTACCCATAGCACCACTTGTGATTCAAGCTCTCAACTGTCCAGATTTCCACAGAATGTCTGGAATGTTTGGCTCATACTTTTGGTCTATTTCTCTTAAAATTTGTGGTTTTCTGGAAAATCAGTGAAAAATGAATTCACTAAATAATGATAGCTATTTAAGTTTCAGTCTTCCTATCTTTCAGGAAACGCATGGCAACACAAAACACTTTATTCTAGCAACTTTCTAAGATTATACAAGCAATTTTTAAATATGTCTCTGGTTTGGGGCCTTTATCTCCCCAAATAAATTTTGGCTTTTTCCAGATTTCTTGTGCTGCAAAGTTGAGAGATTTAGTTGAGTGTCAAGTGGATTTTACAAGGAGCTGATAATTTCAGGGGAAGAGAAGTTTAGTGCTGCATATGCTAAGTCTGTTTACATTGTTAGGAGCACAACAGGTTGTATACTTGATTTTGATGCAGAAGGCTGTAGGTTCTACTCCCACAGTATGTAGATGGATTGCTGATACTGTACTGTGTTGTACTTTAAAGGGAGTGGATGCTGCAGTCCTTTGAATGTCCTCTAACAAGTGTGCTGTATTATTCAAGCCTGGTATAACAGAGATTATCAGTGATTTGCTCAGAAAGTCTATATGTAATAATGATGATTTCAAGGACAAATATAAAAGTACACAGTTGAAGAAAATTAGCTTCTCAATACTCATTATCATTGTTTTTCTTTGAAGGGCTGTTATTTAACTTAATTTTGAAGTTTTAAAGGAAATAGAGTTAACAAGCAGAACTTTATAATGATGTTCAAATTGCTTTAATTTTTAAACCTTAATTATTTCAGCTTTTTGTTTGCATTTTGAGTCGCAGTAATTATTTAAGTAAGAGCATTCAACATTATTCTCAACCCAAGAGATTTCCATTTTAAACATTTCACTTCGGATGGCACTAAAGTTTGGCTACTTGTAGGTCTCTGCCTCTGGTATGTGGCCACTGAGCATACCTCTCAACTTCCTAACATAAAAATCTGGATAAAGCTTTAAATAATGAGGGGACAAAGGCCCAAAAATATGGACACATTTAAAATATTGTTCTGATAAACTTAAAATGTTGTTAGAATAACTAATTACGAGCAGTTAATTTTATTTTTATAAAAGAAGACTGCATTTAGTTTTATATAAGTTCAAAGTCTGATAGAACCTCAAATGATAATATAAATAAAACACTATTGTTCTGGTTATATTTTATGTTTAATATTTTGTCTGTTCAATTTGCATTTGAATGCTGGTACCCTACAATTCCATTGGGTGGGTGGGGTTACATAAATTATGTATGCAAATGTTATGTTAATCAGTGTCCAGATTTTTGAACCAGTTGTACCTACATTGGGTAGGTCTTTGTCCATATTTTTGATGTTTCCAGGTTGAGAGGTATAACCAGACACCCCCTCCCCTTTTTTCATCAACTCTCTTTCTCCATCCTGCTATAGGGAACATTTTGAATGTTGTTTATTGGCTTTGCTTGCAATGGTCTGCAGACTGCCTGGTACTGGCCCATGAAACTTATTTATGTTCAACTTAGAAATAGTAACAGTAGTAAAAATAAACAGAAATTGAAATCACCACCAACAAAGAGAAATAAGTGACCACTCAAGCCATGGTAAATATCTACAAACTGGCAGATACATTGCATTGATCAATATATATATATATATATATATATATATATATATATATATATATATATATACATATATCCATATACACACACACACACAAGCACATACATAAAGAAAAACTCACATAATATATGTATATATATATATATATATATATATATATATATATATATATATATATATAAAGAAATTAACCCTAAAACTGTTGAAGTGTAAAACAAATTGTGCATGTGAGAAAGAACTAGCCCACTGTCATATACTCAGTTTACTAATAGAGAACTGAAATAAAAATAAACAGAGCTGAAAATCTATCCACAAAGAGAAATAATTACCAATTCAAACCACATGAAAAGACTGAAAAATGGTGAATCAATGAATGGCTTAATATTGTTATAAATGATGCAAAGAATACAAAGCATTACAAAATGTAAGCATTCCATAGCAGTAAATAGTTGCACAAAACATGAGTCCTACTTATTTCTTGCTCAACATCTGCATAATACATGAGCAGAAATCAGTAATTCATCACAGAATAGCAATCTGTCAGAACAAAAAATATGTTCTTATCTGTAACATACATCTGTAACATCTTTATGTAATACGAACATTTTCCACTAAGTTGTCATGAAGACATTATCTTCTTCATAGATGATTTATTTTTCAAATGGACCCCCACAAAAAAACCTATTCAGTACTGATGCAACACAGTAAAACATGATCATTATCAATAACACATGCTTCACCGAGACCTAATTTCAGAGGTCCCCTTTCCCAAAACTCACAAAGCCTAAATTGCAAGCTTAGTGTCACCAACCGCAAAAAGTATACAAAGAAAAATAAGTACTGAAATATTGTTAAACTCACCTCTGTCTTTCCCGTGTGACTCTTATGTTCTAATCTGAGCCAAAATCCTGTAGACAATGAAAAACACCGTGCAGTCCTCCACTCATAACTTCTGCACTGTTACCTTTACACAAATTAAAACTCCTTCAGGTGAACCATTGATATGGAAATCTCTCAGACATATGAATAATCCACTAGCCTCAATGAGAACATTTCACCTCTATTCATACCTGTTGTGTGATTCCCCTTGCTACTGAACGGTTTTAACTGAAGCTTTAAGAGAAATTAATAAATTGTAACACACAGTCAAGAATGGTGAAACCAAGATTATAGTAAATCTCTTGGACACTGCCTTACTGTGGATTTCCTTGCACCATCCCACTTGTGTTGGATAGTGTTTTTTTTTCTTTCCATCATTCTATTAGACTTTGTGAAAGTTTTGTGAAAGTTTTGCTATAATTCTTTTAAATTTTAGTTAATGTTTGACTAATTGTTAAATGTTATTTCAAATGCAGAAAATGACATAAATTATAAAACTGTGAATTTTGTCTAAAGAATTAAAAGAAAAGTGGCAAAGTAATTTTACAGTGGCCCTGAATCAGTTCAAGCTGCAGAGACTAGCAGATTCAACTGATAATTCGCAAACTGTCAAGTGTCTTTCATGCAGGCCAATAAATTATTCCTGTCTTTGATTAGCAGATGGGCTAATAAATGGCAACAAGAGTATAACTATTTATTTTATATTTATTTAACATTTGTTTACCAGGAAAGTCCGACTGGGACACAGCTCATTTTCAGGGGAGGTGCAGGGAGAAACGCTCCAGACGCATGTCTTTGGAACGTGGCAGGAGAAAGGAGCATGCAAAGGAAACCCGCGAGAATACAGGGAGGACATGCAGACTCTGCATTCAGCTTTAGTAAGTAAGCTACTCGGAAACAAAATATTAATACTAATGCAGTTGTTGACATGACTGGTCTGCATTGCAGAGTCACCCACAAAGTAGAAAGAGAGTTGAGAGATATGGTGGTTACTGTCCATCAGTAAGTGGCAGAAGGCAAATAATGAAAAGAATGCAGCCATTCGTCTTTACTGAGATATTCCAAATCATATTGTCTATGAATGAATTTACTACTGAAGTTGAAGCATGCATAGCAATTAGGTAGTCAGTACTGGTCTGCATTACAAAGTCACCTACATTTAGGGGGTCTCTGCTAGCAAATGTACATTTTAATTTAGTAGAAAGTAAGCATTGCAAACAAATGAACAACAAAATATTAATATTCAAAGAATGGAAATTGTCTGGGTTACAATTTAACCTATAACAAAAAGGATCCACCAAAGTGAAGCAGGTGTTGTAAGACAATACTAAAAACACAAACCAACACCGAGAAGAGGCAAAAACCAATAAATATCCAGCAAATTCCGAAAGAATACGATGAATTCCACAGGACTCACAGTATCATAAAACACAGGTTTATTGTAAACGCCAGTAAAACACCTTGACATTCGTTTTCGTTACTCCAGTAACTTCATCAGACAATGAATGCACTATTTCATCTCCTTAAATACATACATCCTTAAACTTAATTAATACACTAATTGAATTTTAAAGTAAACCTGCTAAAAATTTTTTATTTTTAATTAAAATTTGTAAAAACAATCCTATTTCCTGGTGAATGTTAGTATATCAAAATGCACCATACAGGGGAGTTTTAATATTGTATGAAAGCTGGGATTTTCTTAATAACCACACCTTCTAAATTGAAACTGCTTTTAGTTTTAATATTGGTTTAATAGATATATAGTCGTTGAGCCCAGGTTCCTTATTGGCTTCCAAGTAGATTTGCCAGTGTGTTTCCCTCTGTTCTAAAATAGTTTGCCATGGTCCACCCCTTGGATCTAGTTGGACACTATCCAGAACAAAGAACAGAAATTTAGCTTTAGAACATATATATGAATGTTTAAACAGGGCATTGGTAGTATTCCCTCTTTGGATATCATAATTGTGCTCATATATTCTGCGTTTTAGGGTCCGCTCCGTTTTGCCCACATAATATGCAGGACAGGAGTTACATTTGGCCAAATAGACAACCCTTTGACTGTTGCAGTTGTAAAATCCTTTGGCCCTGATGGTCAAGTTTTTAGCTTCCAAGAATGCTTCCTCTGAATGTGCAATATATGAGCACTGAGCACAAGATCCGCATTTGTAAGTGCCTTTTCTAGGCCTGTATGAGTGGGTTTGGAAGGGCGTTTTTTCTAATATATTTTTAATACTACTGCCCTTACGAAAAACTGCCTTCATTTCCTTGCCATGCAAATTGGCCAGATCGGTGATTTCTGTGAAGGTTTCCCATTCTCTTTTAATTATATCTCTTATTCTACTAGAGTTGGCACTATACTGTGTAATGAAAGCTTGATTGTATTCCAACTGTGGTGTCGGAGGAGTAAGTATTTCCCCTTCATGTTGTAATCCCAAGATGGGTCTAAACCTGCCTGTTCTTTCATTTCTAACCTGTTCGTATATGTTCTGTATCATGTCATTGGGGTACCCTCTATCTAAAAATAAAACTCTGAGGTTCTCACACTCTTTCAAAAACTGCTCTTCGTCAGATGTCATTCTGGAAATTCTGACATACTGGCCTTTAACAATCCCTTTCTTTTGGTATGCTGGATGCGCACTACCATAGTGTATATAACTGTTGGAAAACGTAGGTTTCCTGTACACTGATGATTGAAACTGGTGTTCACTATTGATAGTGAGCTCAACATCCAGATATTCCAACCTTTCCATGGTGACCTGGTATGTGAAAGTAAGAAAGTTGGTAGTGCCAGCTAAATATTCCATAAAGTCCGTAAGTAAACTGTCAGGTCCTGTCCAGAAAATGCAAATGTCGTCTAGGAACCTGTAATATGCCACCCAATATTGACTAAAGGGGCTATTGAGCACATATTTATTTTCCCAGATGGACAAAATTATGTCGGCGTAGGTGGGGGCACAATTAGCTCCCATCGCTACCCCTGAGATTTGTTTATAAAACTCCCCTGAAAAGTAAATAAAATTATTATGCAACACCAATTCCATAAGCTGCAGAATAACAAAATTTTCATTGTTATTAGATAAGGAATTGGCTGCTAGTGCTTCCTCTAACCATGATAACCCGATGTCATGTGGAATAACAGAAAAAAGGTCCACTATGTCAATGGTCAAAAATTTGAGATTAGAACTCCAAAGTTCAGGCGTAACCTGCCTTAAAAATTCCCATGAGTCTTTCAACAGATGGGTAGATTTCGGCCATAATCTTTTCAATTTGAAATCCAAGTATTTAGAAAGTGGGGAAATTTTAGATCCTTGTGCCGCCACTATAGGCCTCATAGGTGGATCCTCTATATTTTTGTGTACTTTGGGAACACCAAATATAGAGGGCACCCTAGGTTGAGGGTTGTCCAGGAACACATAGGTGTTATAATCAATGGCTTCCTGGTCCAATAGATCTTTGATGACCAGGTCTAATCTCTGATATGCTATATGGATTTCATTTAGAGAAACTGGACAATATCTAGTTTCATTTTTTAATATGGCATTCATTTTGCCTTCATATAAGAGCTGGTCCATGATTACTGTTCCTCCCCCTTTGTCAGGTTCCATTACTCGAATGTTAGCATTTTGTTGTAGAGCATATAATAGCTGTTGTTCAGGGATAGTTAAATTCGAGGTGTACCCACCCCTTCTGCAATGGTTCCTGATCTGTTGTTCTATCCTGTACTCTAAGTTTTTTAGTTGGGGGTGTAGAGGTGGATTGTATAAACTACTTCTATGTAATCCAGCACTTAAATGAGACTCTCCTTGGCCCAGCAGGTGTACTAGGTTTAGTTTCCTGATAAACAACTTAGTGTCAATAATAACTTGAGTTATGACACTACTCCTGTTAGGTACATATTTAAAACCTTTAGTGAAAAGTGTGAAATATGTGTCATTAATACTAAGTGAACTGTAATTGTATATAGTATATCCTCCTAATTGACAAAGTGGCCCCTCACGGTTACATAAATCTGGACTGAATTCAGCATGGCTTATTCCCAAAACTGAACCTGTCCGGGATGAGGATTCCTGTTGTTCCTCATCTTCTCTCTCTGTGGGTAGCCCTGGGGGGAAAAAGACTGTTCGTAATGTGTTTTTCTTTGATTCCTGATTCTTTCAGATCGCCTAGGGAGTGGTTCTAATCCCTGCTCCTGACATATCTCTTGTTCATTATTAAAAGATGTTTCCCTGATATCTACCCCAGGTCGTGTAATATAATTTCTTCTATCAATACTAGAAGGTGGTATAGGGTACGGACAGCCTTCCTCGTATTCCCTCAAATCCCTTTGTAGTTTTTTATGTTTTCTCTGCAATATAACTGTGCATTTGTTATCAACATCCTTCCTGATTTGATGATATTTTTGTTTTTCTATTTCAACCTGAAACAACAAGTCCATGGTGACAGCATGGTTGTATTTGTTAATGTCCTGATCCAATTTAACAATATCAGCTTCATTTCTTTTTATTATAGCTCTGATAATGTCCAACCCGCATTTGTCAAAAGCGGAAATCAAGTCATGGTGAAAGTCACTCCCAGCCACAACGTTGCTGGGGTATTTGCACACACGCAAGCCTTTGGGCACTACATTGTTACTCAAACACTCATTCAGGTACATATTGTCCAAATGTAAACTGCGGTACCTGTACAATGAGGACTCTAGTGCGGCCATGGATTCCCGAAAACTTGTTGTTTCGTCTGTCCTTGTATTCACTGACCCCGGTCGCTGGAACGTAGGGATATCCCGATACCATTCCTGAAAGGTGGAGGGTAACCTGGTATCCGGTCCGGTTGTTCCTCCGGAGCGTTGTTGACTCACATTCCCTTCCTGTAGGACAAGCGGAGTTGAATGGAAGTCCGTCGCTGTGTTGGAGCGCCCTCTGTTTTGGGAGGATGGCATCGCAGAACTAGGGCTTGAATTAGAATGACTAGTAGCTGCCGCATTAGCGTTGTTGTCAGTGTGACAAGGTTGTGAGAGTAACTGGTGAATACCTTGTCCCAAAGGTACCAGTAAGTCCAAAAGTTGACTGAGCTGCCCAGTCAACTTACGAATTTCCCCTACTTCAGCTCGAAGATTAGGTTCCTGGATATCGGCCGGTGCACTCTCCCCCGAAGCTTCCATACTGAACAAATCCACCAAAGTGAAGCAGGTGTTGTAAGACAATACTAAAAACACAAACCAACACCGAGAAGAGGCAAAAACCAATAAATATCCAGCAAATTCCGAAGGAATACGATGAATTCCACAGGACTCACAGTATCATAAAACACAGGTTTATTGTAAACGCCAGTAAAACACCTTGACATTCGTTTTCGTTACTCCAGTAACTTCATCAGACAATGAATGCACTATTTCATCTCCTTAAATACATACATCCTTAAACTTAATTAATACACTAATTGAATTTTAAAGTAAACCTGCTAAAATTTTTATTTTTAATTAAAATTTGTAAAAACAATCCTATTTCCTGGTGAATGTTAGTATATCAAAATGCACCATACAGGGGAGTTTTAATATTGTATGAAAGCTGGGATTTTCTTAATAACCCCACCTTCTAAATTGAAACTGCTTTTAGTTTTAATATTGGTTTAATAGATATATAGTCGTTGAGCCCAGGTTCCTTATTGGCTTCCAAGTAGATTTGCCAGTGTGTTTCCCTCTGTTCTAAAATAGTTTGCCATGGTCCACCCCTTGGATCTAGTTGGACACTATCCAGAACAAAGAACAGAAATTTAGCTTTAGAACATATATATGAATGTTTAAACAGGGCATTGGTAGTATTCCCTCTTTGGATATCATAATTGTGCTCATATATTCTGCGTTTTAGGGTCCGCTCCGTTTTGCCCACATAATATGCAGGACAGGAGTTACATTTGGCCAAATAGACAACCCTTTGACTGTTGCAGTTGTAAAATCCTTTGGCCCTGATGGTCAAGTTTTTAGCTTCCAAGAATGCTTCCTCTGAATGTGCAATATATGAGCACTGAGCACAAGATCCGCATTTGTAAGTGCCTTTTCTAGGCCTGTATGAGTGGGTTTGGAAGGGCGTTTTTTCTAATATATTTTTAATACTACTGCCCTTACGAAAAACTGCCTTCATTTCCTTGCCATGCAAATTGGCCAGATCGGTGATTTCTGTGAAGGTTTCCCATTCTCTTTTAATTATATCTCTTATTCTACTAGAGTTGGCACTATACTGTGTAATGAAAGCTTGATTGTATTCCAACTGTGGTGACAAAAAGGATCCCTATTCATCTGTCAGCACTCAAAATGCTGGGTGCTAAAAAGCCGAAAAAGAAGATTGAAAACCCAGAGAAGAGTGAATCTTGATAATCACTCTTCACCTTTAAACTTCTTTACAAAGTTATATATACCAATTCTGAGATTGCCATACCTCAGAGAAAAGGAAAACTTCTGAGAAATGTCATCTCGGGCTTAACATATGTAAGTCCAGTATTTCAGCCATTCGGTATCCATGTTTCAGGACTCACTCTAGCGGCTCCCAACACTTCAAATGGTTACCTTATAAAACAATATGTTATTGGTGGAGACCAGCTCGATGTCTTGTTGAGTCTTAGTGACTCCCTGTTAGGCAACTTCATACTCCACAACCTGCACGCTGCACTATAATGGGGAAGAAAATAGTTACCTTATTTAGTATCTGACTCCCTGGCACAATGAAGGTTATAACTGGGTCACCACAATACAATGTCAAGTTGTACAAAGGAAATAATCGTGTCTGTTAGTGCACTTGCACATAAAGCTATTTATAGCACTTTTAACTTTTATAAAGACAGAAGCTTTAGTGTATTATAATATAACACCTACTGCTTCCATAGACCTGGAATAAAACTTCAAGGATCATGTGAGGAGATAGTCATACCTAGCAGGTAATACAAGATTACCCTTCAGCTAAAGCTTCAGTAGGTTTGATGCTGACAACAAAACAACAGCATGCAAAATCCCTGAAGACAAGGATCCAGCAGTGCTGAGCTTCAATACAATCGATGTCAACAGAACCCTAAAACGTGTCACCACGTGGAAAGCAGCTGGCCCTGATAACATCATGAGCAGGATACTAAGGGAATGTGACACGGAACTAGCTCCAGTACTCACATCTTCAACATGTCACTCCATCTAGCCAGTGTTCTGAAATGCTTCAAGGAGATGACTATCATCGACTACCCAAGAAACCACAGCCAACAACTCTGAATGACTACCGACCAGTTGCTTTAATCTCAATGGTAATGAAGTGCCTGGAGAGGGTGGTCAAAGATCATATAGCCTCAATCTTACCTGTGACACTGGACACACTGCAATTTGCATACAGGACAAACCACAGTACAAGGGATGCCATCTCACTAGCTCTCCATGAAACACTGAACCACTTAGAAGGCAAAAACTGCTATGCAAGACTGCTGTCCATCAATTTCAGTTCTGCTTTCAACACTGTCATCCCTCAGAATCTGATATTGAAGCTACTTCAGCTGGGCATAGACTCTCATTTATGCAATTGGATTCTGAGCTTTCTTAATGAAAGGCCTCAAAAGGTTTGTGTGGGAGACAACAGATCCAAAAGTAACATCCTGAACACAGGAGTACTGCAGGGGTATGTCTTAAACCCTCTCCTTTTCACTCTGCTGACAAATGACTACATGGCCAGACATGAGATGAATAGGATCATCAAATTTGTGGATGACACCACTGTTATAGGCCTGTTGGAGGCCTATAGGAACAAGATTGATCAACTACTGGTCTGGTGTGACAACAACAATCTAGCACTGAATATAAGCAAGACAAAGGCGTTGATTGCTGATTTCAGAAGATCTGAGGTACCACACAAACCTCTAGTGATGACAGGGATGACAGTGGAAGGGGTTAAGAGTACAAAGTTCTTGGGTGTTACTATCACAGAGAACTTATCCTGGTCAGTCCATGTATCCAGCACAGTCAAAAAATCTCAACAATGCTTGCACTTTCTAAGGAAACTTACCAAGCTCCATATTTCAGACCTTTTATAGGGACATCATCGAAAATGTCCTGACCAACAGCATTGTAGTCTGGTATGGGAGCTGTAACAATCAGGATCGGAAGTCTCTCAAGAGAGTTGTAAGGTCAGCAGGAAGAATCATTGGCACCTCCCTTACACCGCTGGAACAGCTACACAAATATGGGTGTGTCAACAGGGCCAAAAGGATTTCCAGCGATCCAACGCATTCTGACAATGGTCTGTACACTTGCCTCTCCTCAGGCAGGAGATACAGAAGCCTGAATTGTACGACCACCAGACTAAACAGTTTATTTCCGGTCTCCATTAGACTGTTGAACTCTTGGAAAAAACGAACCATGAGTCTGTCGAAATACTCAACCATTTCTGTTACATAACTAGTCTATCAAGTGGCTTATTTCATGGATGTGCAATAACCAAGAGCAATACTAAGGTAGCTCACCTACCACACTGAAGGACTGTAAAGTGCAATATACAAACTGTCAGTGGCAGCTGGTGACTTCAAATCAAAGAGGGGGCTGCAGGAGACAGCTGAATGGGTGGGGCCAATGGGAAGGGGTGTGGCTAACTAGAAAGGGGAGGAGCTATGCTCAAAACCACAAAAACTAAATATACTGCCCTGGGTGCCAAACCGTCATTATGAGAGTCCAATCAAGACAAAATGAAGTGTAGAAGAATAAAAATATTTCAATGCATTGGCTGCATGACAGCTTAATATCTAGATGGAAACAAAAAAGGTTGTGAGGCATGAAAAAATAAATTACTTTTTTTAAATACATTAATGGAATGCCAGTCAAAATCAAGTATAAGAAAAACAAGAAATACATTAATGGAATGCCAGTCAAAATCAAGTATAAGAAAAACAAGCAGCACTCAACTCAAACCACTTCTTGCACTGCAGTTCTAATTATAATTTATATTCAGCTTTATTAAAGTACCAAGTAACATGCTGAAAGTAGAAATCTCTGATGCCCCCACTTGTAAAAATGTTCCTTATCCAAAAAAAAAAAGACCTGCTGCCTGACATCTATTTGTTTCATGTGGAAAACATGATCAAAGTAAAAAATGAAAAGCAAACAAGAAATAAGTTCAAGATACATTGCTTAAAAGGATTACTGTACAGGTTATGGACCACACGATTGGCATTCTGTTTACGGGTAAAGCCTGCAGAGATGACTGAAGTCTCCAAGTGTAATGAGACTCTTAAAATAATGTAATCCTGTCCTTTATTACAAATACTGTCATATGCATTTCAATACCCAAGGCTTATACATTATCTAGTTAAGTATTCTCTACATGGCAACAGAAAGGCTTTCAGTGTTGGCAATTCTTTAACAGTATGCTTATTAAAGCTTACTTGCATCTTGCAATCTCAGCCAAGCTTACCTGATGATCATTAAAGTATTGCTACTTAAACACAGAGCAACAGGTACTTTGAGTAATAAGCATAAATCAACAGTACAAAAAATATGACAAAAAACAGACCATTCTGTAAAAATCAAGGACAGATGAAAAGCCACTCTAGTACTTGTGTCTACCTTGGATGGGGGGATACTCTGCACATTTACACTGCATAACTACTCCTTGCCTTGCTTCGACACATCCAGAGTCACTACATGGGGGAGTGGGGTGCAACAAGTATGTCACAGTTTGAAATGTCTCTGGCTGACTTGTGATGGCCCTGACACATTTTGGCATACCTCTCAACCTCAGAGCAAGAAATCTGGACAAAGCCATGCAAAGAAATGGGACAAAGGCCCAAAAATAAGGACAATTTTTAAAATATTGCTCTTATAAACTTAGAAAGATAATAGAGGTCTTGCATTAGTGTGAATTTTCTAAATGGTATGAAATCTGAAACTCAAATGTCTGTCATTATTTTCTAACTTCAGTGTTTAATGATTTGTCACTAATTTGCCAAAAAAAAAAAAAGAAAAATGGACCAAAAATGTGGATGTAAAAATATAAAATAGCAACACAATACAGCTGGGAACCTGTCAAAGAAGGGACACTTTAATATTAGTACTGCTAACTTGAGCAGCTGACAAAATAAAATAATCTACATGCATTTCTGAAATAAAAGTAATCTGATTAGTTATTTCTTAATTATAAACCCTCCATGTTTTCTTCCAAAATTGCTATTTTGCGGAGGGATCATTAGGGGAAGAGCAACATTTTGAGCCAAAATCAGGGACAGTTGAGAGGTTTGGCTATGCCTAATTCTATAAAGCAATTTATTTGCATGTACCTCTCAACCTGTAATGCAATAAATCTGGACAAGGCCAAATATATTGGGGGAACATATAAACAGTACTAAAAATGCTCTTGTATAAACTGAGACAGTTGATAGAACAGGTCTTACTTTAGCATGCATTTTTCTGAAGGTTATGAAGTCTGAAACTGAGTGTGTCATTATTTAGTGACTTAATTCCTAAATGATTTGCCAGAAAAACCATACATTTTATGAGGAACAAACCAAAAATAAGAAGCAAAAAATCTATTCATTCTTTGAAAATCTGGACAGCTGGGAGGTATAGTTCAGCTGGGGCTGCCTAAGTTTGCCACCCTTCCCCCTCACAAAACCATGGTCGAATGGAGCCTCCCCCTGCAGCCATTACTTGGCTATTTCACTCCATTTACCATAAACACTAATGTGTATACTGATTTACTTCTATGATGATTTGAACTTCATTTGAAAGTTTATTTTGCATTTTACAGCACAAACACTAAGACATATGCTAAACAAACTTGGCATTAAAACTTCTCTGCCCTTGAAACTCACATTCATTGAAACAACATTGAAACCCACATTCAAAGAAAATACATGTTACCCATGACAGATAAAGATTAATTCTGGGTTGTTTTCAAATCATAGGCCCCTTGCATATGAAACATACATGTGCTCTTTGATACACCTTCCTATTGCTTTGAACATTTTTCCAGTAAACAATGAAACAAAACGCATGCACCAATGACAAAACTGCCCAATTCAGAACATTTCCATCATAAAAGTCTACTCAAACTTCTACAGTCCACTATTATCAGTAAATATGCACAATTCTACAATTCACCATTATCAGTAAATATGCACAATCTCTGAAGTAGTAAAAAAGTCATCTAAATAATTCCACGTTAAACAAATCTGTAATGAAGAGGTTGCTGCTAGCAAACACCTTTATATTTCATAGTTTCATCGAAAAATAAAGTGTCTGATGCCCCTGAGGAATAAATTGCCTAAATTACATTAAAAATAAGCTAGTAATATTGCAATAGGAAATAGATGGCAAACTGATAACAGGCTCATAGTTAGTATCTTAACTTTCAGTACGACAGCATTCACCCCTTATGGGAGTAGAACCAACAACCTTCTGCATCAAAAGCAAGTACACAACCTGTTGTGCTATTAGCAATGCGAGCTGACTTAGCATAATCAACACTAAACTTCTCTCCCCCTGCAGCTCTCAGCTCCTTGTAAAATCTACTCAATACTCAACTGCATCTCAACTTTGCAGCACAAGAAATCTGGGAAAAGCCAAATTTATTGGGGTGGGTCAAAAGGGCAAAAACCAGGGATACATTAAACATTGCTTGTATAATCTTGGAAAGCTGTTAGAATAAAATGCTGTGTTACCACCATACATTTTACTGCCAAGGTCCCTGTGCAAAAGAGTCAGAACTTACCACTATGCCAAATCACCTGCTTTGTGAAAGAAAAATGCTGTTACCACCATACATTTTACTGCCAAGGTCCCTGTGCAAAACAGTCAGAGCAACATACCACTACGCCAAATCAGCTGCTTTGTAAAAGAGAGGAAGACTGAAACTTAAATGGCTATCATTTAATGAATTCAGTTCTCACCATAGCTGTCAACCTCTTTGCACAAAACACCTGGACAAACCCAGTAATGAGGGAATACAGCCCTCATACATATTCAGTGAATTCAGTTCTTGCCATAGCTGTCAACCTTAGCACAAAAAACCTGAACAAAGCCAATAACAGGGTAATGCAGTCCCAAAATAAGGACAAATTTCAAACAGTCATCTTATAAACTTAGAAAATTGCTAGAATAAAAGGTTGTGTTACTATATATTTATTGCTAGAATAAAAGGTTGTTTTACTATGTATTTTCTGAAGAATATGAAGTCTGAAATTCAAATGCCTGTCAATTTTACTTCTGATGGAACAAAAACAATTTTCAGCAGAGGTCCGGGGAGAAATACTGTAGACACATGTCTTTGTAAAATGGCAGGACACCAGAGCAAATCCACACAAACACATGGATAAGATGCAGACTCCACACAGAAGGCACCCCAGCCAAGAATCAAAACAGAAAACCTATAGCTGAGAGACAACAATACTACCACTGCACCATCAAATATGTAAGGAATTAAACATTCAGAAACCTGAAGTCTATAATTCAAATGCCTGTCAATTTTATTTAACATTTGTTAATCAGGACAGCCTGACTTGGAACAGAAAAACAATTTTCAGCAGAGGCCCAGGAAGAAATAATGCAGACATGTCTTTGTAACATGGGAGGACACAAAAGCAAATGCACACAAACACAGGGAGAAGATACAGACCCCACAAAGAAGGCACCCCAGCCAAGAATTAAACCTGAGAACCTGCAGCTGTGAGGCAACAATGCTACCACTGCACCATCAAATACCAAACATTGCAACATTTACAAACCACAGACATTATGAGGAACAGATCAGATCAAATATGAGGCAAAAATCTGCAATTTTTTTACAAATGGTGGTGGGTAGGGAATTCAGGTCTTTAACACCTGCATACAAGGTACAGGGTTCAAGCCTGAGATATTCCCTACCACACCACCATGAGTGTAACCACCAGTATAGGGCATTTTCACACACACTCACACACTCACACACTCCTTACCTGTAGCTGAAACACCAGACCCCATAAATCCCCATCCCTGTAACTGCAGATAATATAATGATAAAATTCTATAACACCACCTTCCTGCTGCAGGACTGATGGTAGAGCCCACTCTGGTAATTTGGTATTTTCACATTAGCCACAATGAGTCTGATTTTGTGTAAATCACAGATGTGCAATTTGACATAGTAGAATAGAATCATGTGTGTGCATAGCTATTGTTAAACACCTTCAAAACCCACGGAAGACTCAGATTATCTGTGGCTATGTGGCACCTCATAATGACTGAATTCTGTCAGCTGAGTTGTAAGGCAAAAAGAAGAGGCTGAAACTTGATTTCTCATGCTAAAAAATCATATAGTACATTGATGTGAACATTTTTATGTTAGCTATATTAGTTCAGACAATGTCTTATCTCCCATCATTAGAACAACAACCAGCCTGTCTTTGTTGTGGTACCATGCTGCCTGAGTTCCTTCTCAACTTCTCATCTTTCCTGAGTTTTTTTTTTATTTTCTTAATTTGACCTACTAAAGTCTTTAGTTTCTTATGAGATCCATATCTATAAACAGTGTTTCTAATTAGGCAATTAAAAGCTTGCACTTTTCCAAGAAATATATTAATGTTGTACCCAGTAATTCATTTGGGGTACAATGCAGACTCCACACAAAGGCATTTCATCTAGAAACCTTATAAGAGAACCAGTAGCTGTGAGGCAGCAATGCTAGCCTCTAATATTTCCCTGCCATTTAGCTTACCCTTAGCTTACCCTTTCTACTTACCTGGTATACTTCTGCACCTTCACTCTGTTCTTCTTCTTCTAACTTCTTTCTTCTTCTGCTTCTTCTTTCTTCTGTTCTTCAGCAAAATAAAAAAAATCCAATGGCAAATTAATAAGTATCGGCGTTGGCGTTAAAATCCTTCCTGTGTGACTGACTCAGTCACGATCGAATCAATCCCACAACTAGCTTACTGTTTGATTCTCGCTCTTTTCCCAGCACATAAAGCCCGGGAAGAGAGCGACAACCAATCAGCAGCCTTTAGCCCAGCAAGCACGTCATGTACGTGCCTGCGGACGTCGCAGTCCGAGCCCCTTCCAATTCTATGCAGTTTGGAACCGCATAGACTGCTGGACATCACAATGATGACTTAATTAGTCCCCCAGGCTGCAATGAAAACAAAAAAAAAATCTTTATTTAAAACTGCCACAACCCGAGGCGGTTAAAGTGCGCATGCGCATACTTCCGAGTCGCGGACTCGGAGATAAACTGTCACAAAGAAAGTAATTTTTAAGTAAAAGTAAACCAAAAAAATAATACTGTGCTACACAAAAAGCTACATTTTCTTTTTTTTAGCTGAGGGGGCTGCAGTCCAGCAGTCCGATGCCACGAGCCACCCCTGCAAACTGTGCAATAATTCAGTCTAATCATAGATATGCTGCTATTGTTTCAATTTTACTTTGACAATATTACCTTCATATTGTTCCTTGTCTTACTTGTCTCCTGTTCTGGAATGGGTGTGGGTCACTGCTGTCCTACTTTACATACAAATTGCTACTTATTAAATTTCTACTGTGATATTTTATTAATTTTTCTCTGTCTATATGTGCAACTGTTTCCTGCATTGAGAACAAAGCATTGTAATTTTGTTCAGCTACACTGCTGTGTAGTTCTGAATGAGAATAAAGTTTTCTTTGACTTTGACTTTGATGACATGTACCTGAAATTCCCATTTTACAACAGAAATAAATGAGCATTATCTGTTGAGAAGCATTAAATCACATCTAACAAACCCCTCCATCAGCTCTTCAGCCTGAACCCCTCTAGGAGTTATATCGCCAAGGTGTGAAGAACAGCTGTTGTGTGCCATTGGGTAAAAGTTGCCCTCTACTATCCCTCAGAATCACAGGTCTATTAGTCTTACTAGAATTATTTGTAAGACTAGTAATTGCATTTTAGTTGAAGTGATTAACAATGAAATAGGAGACCTGATATCCCTGTATGCTAAACAGTTTTTGTAACAGGCAAATCATGTCTGTTTGACCAGACTGCGTTCTTGGAAAGGGTTAGAGGCCACTGATAGCTGGGATACACTCTATTCTGCTTACCTGGTCCTTGTCTTTGTGACTGACCCTGCCTCCCACGCTGGAATTATTGACAAACTCTCAGAATTCAACATTAACTTATGTAGCTTACTGAATCGGTAATTGGCTTTGACAGAAACACTACTGTTAAAGTCAGGGTTGTTTGCACTAAAAAGAAAAAGTGTCACTAGAAGTGTCCCACAGAGTTCTAGACTGGGCTCCCTCCTGTTTGATATGCATGTATGTTTTTGTTTATATATATATATATATATATATATATATATATATATATATATATATGTGTGTGTGTGTGTGTGTGTGTGTGTGTGTGTATAAAGAGAGGGAGAAAAATATAGATAGATAGATAGATAGATAGATAGATAGATAGATAGATAGATAGATAGATAGATAGATAGATAAATGGGCTATGTCTCAGCTCAGGTTACTGAAACTTGAGTTATTGAATCTCAGCTTATTGAAACTCAATTTATCTAAACCAGGGAAAAAAAATTAAAAAATGATTTTTTACAGTGTAAAATGATTTATTGATCACAGTTATGAGTTTTCTTAAAGATATATAAGCAGTATTGCAGTTAGCTTTATTGCAATGTGCTGTATTGTGCAAGCTGGTGGTGCACTTCCAGTGTTTTTTTCCCTTTCTTTCACTGTAGTGCAGCTGTGGAGGTGTTATATATAAGTCTGAGGGATTGGGGTGAAGCTCTCACATGGGTGGTACAGAGGGGACTACCCCCCTGCAAAACAAAGTCCTGTTATTTTCTTTTCTTTTATTTATTTGTTTATTTACTTATTTTTGAGATTTCACTTTTTAGGCAAGTTGAGTTTCAATATTAACATATACTCCTATATCTATCTATCTATATATATCTATATATATCTATATATATCTATATATATATATATATATATATATATATATATATATATATATATAGGTTCATAGGTTGGTACTAGGCTATCGGCCCTAGGGTCTATACAAGCCTAGTCATAACAATTCCCTGGCTATTTCTTCCCACACTATTTACTTCCCTAGACCCTGTCTAGCAGGGCGACTGATGTGATCCCTGGGGTGAATTTCCTTTCTCCCATCCAGTCATCAAGGTTCCTTTTGAAGAGGGCCAAAGAGGTGCTCTGCTTGACATGTATGGGCAGTCTATTCCAGAGTCTGGGGAGTCTCTGGGTCAGGAACCGCCTTAAAAAACTCCAGCTATACTCTGTCGCATATCGCCTACTCAGGGGCGATCTCTGCCTAACCTACAAAACTATGTCAAACCCAGAGCTGTTGGACATGCTCCACTTAAAGAAATCCCAATCCCTCTGAGCTACACGCTCTAGGGACCTAAACGTTGTCACCACAATAAACAGAACATGCTAGAGGGATAGATTCCTGTCCCAGAGACTTCCCATACTCTTGAACAGACTACCTATCTATGTCAAACAGAGCTCCTCATTAGCACTCTTCAAGAAAAGTCTTGATGATTGGATGGGAAATGGGAAATTCACCCCGGGGATCACTTCTGTGGCTCTGCTCAACAGGGGCACAGGAAAATAATTTTCTTGGGTGGCGAAAGCCAGGGTACATTTTTTGGCTAGGCTTGTATGGGCCCCAGGGCCGATAGCCTAGTACCTACCTATGAACCTATGAACCTATGAACCCTTACTGTATTCATCCTTTTTAGGCTCATCATTGAAAACAGTGCCTCCACTGGCATGTACCTTAAAAAGTACAGAAAGCAACTCAAAATACTTCCAATGCTTCCTCACCAAAAAGAACTCAAGTATCAGTACCCCTAGCTACTCTGATGGACATTTTCTAGAGGGACAGGGCTTACATATTCCTGAGGGGGTCATGTCCACTTTAGTTCCCATGGTATGAATGACCCATCACTCTAATAACACCATCATCACAATGAAGCAAGTTGTAAACCTGTACTATCGCATAAACAATACCAGATGGCATAGGATCATACGATCATAGGAGGTTACTAGGCTAATGGCCCTGGGGCCCTTACAAGCCTAGCCAAGAGTTTATCCCCAAAAAAGAAACCACAGTCAGCATGTGTCACCCCGGTCAATGAAGGACACAGGTGGAACCTCTGGGAAAAAGTTGTGGTTTCTCATCCACTCATCAAGGTTGATCATGAAGAGGGTCAGTGAGGTACTCTATTTGACGTGTATGGAAGTCTAGTCCAGAGACGACAGATCCTCTGGGATACAAACCTATCTCTCCAGCAGGTTTGTTAATGTCACATATTAGATTTAGGCCTTCTGAGTGGGTAATGCATGAGGAGTTAGAATTATGGATATAGAGTATCTCTAGTAGGGCAGGGTCCAAGATTGCCTTGCAGACAAGACACAGATCACCTCTGACCAATCTATATGATACCAAGTAGAGTGATAGTGATTTGAGCCTGTCCACATAACACAGGTGTTGGAGGTCATGGATTCTCTTTGTGAGGTATTTCTGTGGCCTTTCCAGTTGGTGCAGGTGTTTGGAGGGGTACATTCCAGACAGGGCATTGTATTTAATTATTGACCTAATGAGGGAGGAGTACAGAGAGGTAATAACCTCCTTTTTTCTGGATGAGATGAACCAGTTTAAAGGCTTTTCTGACCACTGCTGCTAAATGATGGTCGAATGTGAGATTGTTGTTAACCTGTACCCAAGTCTATCACCACAAGTTGTGTGCTTAGGGGGTTGCTGTTGATGTGGCAATCAGTAGGGGGCCATGTTTTTGCTGAATGATATGATACATTTTTTTGCATTTAACTTAAGGCCATGAATTTGGCACTAGTCATTTGTTACTGTGAGACCCTTTTGTAGTATATTAACATAATTTGGAGAATCAATGACAGCACAAAACTTACAGTCATCCACAAACTTGGTCAGCCATTTGTCTTTGCCTGGACCACTGAGAAGTAGATGCCAAACAGTAGCACTCCCAGGACAGAACCCTGGCGAACAACACTAGTGACAGGTCTGCTGTTGGAGGTGGAGGCATCTATTTTGACTTTGTGGGTCCTATCAGTGAGCCAGTTGGCCACCCACCTGATGAGATAGGGATTTACACCAAGTTGTGTTAGCTTTTGATGATGCCTGAGTAGGGGGTTGAGTCAAACGCTTTAGCCAAGACAAGGTAAGTTGTATGTACTGACTTTACCTCATCCAGGGCCTTGGTGACAGTCTCAAAGAAGTCAACCAGATTCAACACTCAAGATCTGCCCTTGATGAATTTGAACTGGGTGGGTGCTTGGAGATTACCTATGTCCTTGTTTATGAGATATATAATAATATACTCCATGGCTTTACAGACCAGACTTGTCAAGCTAATGGGGCAGTAGTTTCCAGGGTCAGTAGCAGCAGTACCTTTGTGCAAGGGAATGACAATGGCAGTTCTCCACTCTCCTGGAATGAAGCCTGTACTTAGGTTGTGGTTGAATAGGGTGATCAATGGTGAAGCTAGTTCTTGCTGAAGATGGTGCAGAATCCAGCCTTGGATACTATCAGGTCCCATGGAAGCCATGTTCTTTGCCTTGGATAGGGCCTTTAACACTTCATCTATGGAGATGTAAGGTGCGGGACATGTATCAGGGATGTCGAATGGGCCTTTGGGGGGTGGCGGAGGTGGTTTGCACTTATCCTATCTGCTAGCTGGTTGGCTATGTCAACAGGTTCAGTCTAAGTGGTACCATTAAGTACTAATTTAGAACAAACACGGGCTTTGCCATGGAGGTTCCTGATGTAACCGAAGAAGGCTTTGTGGTTTCCCCTTTGTTTTGGAGGCTAGTTTCAATTCATAATTGCCTTTGGAGGTTTTCACTAGATTTCTAATTTGCTTGTTGAGGCTAAAGAGGGAGTTTTTCCAATTGGGAATTTGTGCCTTTTTACCCTTGGACAACAGTTTCTTCCTTTTGTTGTAAAGCCTGTTCATAGAGGATGTTCACCAGATAGGTTTGTGTTTCCTTGAGGAGCAGGTTTTACTTCAGTTGGATATGGCTGAGTACATGTAGTTGTACCTGTGCTTGTATACTGCATTGGCATACTGTTCAGCATAGCCGTCTGCATCCTGTGGGGGGCGGTGGTGTGAAGCTACTGATACCCTCCCTTAGGTGGTTGTAGTCAGCTTTGGAGAAGTTCTTTTAGCCTTGTTATGGCTGGGAGGGGGATGGGCAGGATAGAAACTTCAAATGAGACAGACTGATGATCTGAGCTCTCCAGGGAAGAACTTACTATGGGAGTGGTGCAGAAGTCATCCATGTTGGTGAGAACCAAGTCCAGAATGTAATCTCCCTTTGTGGGGGATGAGACGAAGTGGTCTAGTGCATTAAAATTAATGAAGTCAAGGAATTGTTGGGTGGGTGCATTAGTGCAGGAATAGTTCACCCAGTCTGTGGTGGGATAGTTGAAGTCACCAAGGATCAGAGTATTACGGGTACCTTGATGGAGTCAAGTAGGTCTAGGTACCAGGTGTCTGTGAGGCAGAGGATATCAGGGGAGTGAACAGCTAAGAGTCCATGTAGGCTATCGATCTTGTTGTTTAGGCTTCTGATGTTGAGAAGACAGACCAGAAATGAGTTTGGAAGTCTATCAATCTGGGTTGTACACGTTAGGTTGTTAGAGGGTGTGCTTGGGTCTACTGCTGTGGATGGGCCAGGGTGGGGGTGGATGTCTCCATCCTTCATAAGAATAATTTTTAAGTTGCTTATGAGTCTTAAAAATTTGATTATGATTTTTTCGTAGCTTTTGGTTTTTAAGCTACTGTAGCAGTATTTAGTCGGGTGATGGTAATTGGGGGGGGCGAAGAATTAGGAGAGAGGGGGGTTATGTGGTGGATAAACTTATTAAATGCTGGGTTGGTGTCTATTTGAGAGTTTGGGTATTGGATTTCAAGATGCTGTACATATTCATAGGAGCTTAGGTGATAAGAAATGAATAGCAGGGGTACTAAGGGTAGCAGCATTAGTGTTTTAGCTGTAGTCATAGTAAATTACTAGGGTAGGGTAGCTATGGGTTGGTTAATATGGATAGTGGGATGGATAGAGGGTGGATTATTGTGCTAAGAGTTTGCTGGGTTCTAGGAGCATCTGTAGTTGGTTAGCTAATTAAGGGGACATGCCAGTGATACTATAAACATAGTAGTGGGTGGGATATGGGGACAGGGTGGGGCATGGAGCAAGTGAAGTGAGCAGAGCGGGGCTAAACCAGTAAAGCAGATGCTTAGAGGCAGCATGTGCAGGTATGAGTTACAAGCATGCTTTTTTGTTTCTTTTTATATGTTCCTAGGCCCTACTGTTAAAAACGACACAGTTCCCTGCCTGCTTCTCAGTTTACAATGCAGAGAGCCTGTTTTCCAATTTCCTTTTGTAGCATGCTTGTTTCACTTAGTTTATTGAGAAATGCACTGTTTGGAGGTGCAGAGCACAATACACTCGTCTGTTGAACAGTAGAAAGCACGCTGTTTTTACATTAATTGGGGAAGAAAGAAGGCTACAGGAAAGCCTAACCCTTCCAACCTAATGCTTATCAGCATAAACAGAATTACAAGCGGGAGTTATGGGGACATTCACCAGTGCTTTTTTGGACCCAGTTTGTTAGGTTTACAGGTGGCAAGGTATTTAAGTGGATATTAAACTTATTAAAACAAGTTCCGTGGTGGGGAAAGTCTTCCATACGTATGCTTTTACAAGCCTTTCAGGGAGAGGTGAGGTAGGAAAACCTTATTAAAACAAGTTCCATGATGGGGAAATTCTTCCGTACTTATGCTTTTACAAGCCTTTCAGGGGGAGGTGAGGTAGGATCATCATCATCATCAGCCTCCTTTTTCCCATTTTTCTGCATTTTTCTACATGGGGTCAGGGTAGCATGTTAACTGTTGCCAGCTCTCTCGATTCATTGCCACACTCCTGCCTTCTTCAACACTCATGCCTGACTGTCAGAGATCTTCTTTCACACAATCCATCCACCTCTTTGCTGGACATCCTCACTTCCTCTTACCTTCTTCCTGTCTGCCCAAATCTTCCTCACCAGATTGTCTTCTGCTTTTCTACACATGTGCCCAAACCACCGTAATCTGTTTTCTTTGATCTTTTCTGCAATTGGCGCTAATTTGGCTTCTGCTCTTATGTCCTCATTTCTTCATCTGTCCCACAGTGTGCATCGTATCACCTTTTTCAGGCACTTCATTTCCATCACCTCTAGCTTCTTCAATTGTTCTGCCTTTACTGCCCAGGTTTTTGTACTATACAGTAGTACTGGTCACACCACTGTCTTGTACACCTTACTTTTCAGCATTTTTGGCATTCTGTCATAGACTACACCTGATACTCTATGCCAGTTGGCTGCAGCCCCTCTGATGCTAGCTTTGACCTCTTCATTCAGACTACCCTTCTCCTCAACTACTTCTCCCAGATACTTGAAGCTGTTTACCTGTTTCACTATCTTCTCTTCTGTCTCTATTCTCAGCTTCTTCTGATTTTCCCAATTTGCTGCCATTACCACCGTCTTATCTGTGCTTAGTTTCATCCCATGTGCCTTCGGATTTGCATTACATTCCCCTATCCTTTGCTGAAGTTCTAGCTCAGAGTCTGCCTGTACTGCCACATCGTCGGCATATAGCAGCTTTGTTGATCTGTCCCCCCAACCTGTTTGCTAATGTAGTCCATCACCAGTATGAAAAGCAGTTGACTCAGAGCTGAACCGTGATGTACACCCACACCCACTGGGAACCCCTCTGTGAGGCTGAACACTGTCCGCACTTTAGTCATTGGGTCCTTGTACGTAGCCTGCACTAATTCTACCTAGCACTTCAAACCACCACAGTACTGCCCAGATCAGCTTTCGTGGGTCGTTGTCATATGCTTTCTTTAAGTCTAGGAATGCCCAGTTGGACTCTCTCCTCATCTCCAGCTTCTTCTCAAGTATCTGTCTCAATGCAAACATCGGGTCAGTTGTGCTGCATCCTGATCTGAACCCAAACTGCTCATCTCCCATCTTACATTCTACTACTCTGCATATCCATTTATCAATCACCCTCTCCAGAACTTTCATGCAATGTGATAGGAGTTTGATGCCTCTGTACTGCCCACAGTTGTGGATGTCCCCTTTGTTCTTGTACACTGCCATGAGTATGCTTATTCTCCAGTCATCTGGGATACACCTTTCTCTCCACACTGCTATTAGTACCCTCAGGAGCCATTTCTCCCCTAGCTCACCCAGCATCTTTATCATATCTGCTGTGACCTCATCTGAGCCTGCTGCTTTCCCAGAATTCATTTTCTGTAGTGCTGTTCTTGCTTCTTCTAAGGTGGGCTCCTCTTCTTCTCTCATCATAGGCTGTTTCTGGGGCAGTACAGCTTCTGTGGGGTTTTCTTCATTCAGAAGCTGCTGGAAATACTCCTTCCATCTGCCTTTGATGTCCTCTGGGTTGGTGAGCAGGTTGTTGCTGGCATCCCTTATAAAGGGTGTCTGACTATTCTGTCTTTGCCATGCAACCTGATATAGTTTCTTTGTGGCCCTTACTGAGTCACTTTCCATAAGCTGGTACAGTGCCTCTGATGCCCTATTCTTTGCTATTGCAACTTCTTTCTTAGCTTCTTTGTTAGTCAACCAGTAGTCCTTCCTAGCCTGGTCAGTCTTTTCTGTCTCCCACTTCTTCCTGCACTCCTTTTTTCTTATGATGACTTCCTGGACTTCCACCACCAGCTGCTTTTAGGTGCTGCCATTCTTCTTCAACTCCACCTATTTCCTCCTCTTCTTGGGGTGCTAGAGCCCTGAGTAATTCCTTGAACTGTTATACTTTCTCTCTAGTCAGCTTCCAGGTCTTCAGCCTGGTCTCTGGTGACCTTAGAGCCTTCTCGCAGCTGATTGTGTCAACTAGTGGTTTATGCTGTGGGCTGACTGTTTTACTGGGGATGACTTTGCAATCATGGACACTGCCCCAGTGCCTTTTCCTTACTAGGAGGAAGTCTACCTAAGTTGCATGTTGACTACTGTTGTATGTGATCTTGTGACTGTCTCTCTTTCTGAACCATGTTTTGGCTACTATCACGCCATTTGCCAGACAGAAGTCTAGAATGGCTTCCTCTTCTTTATTCCTGTTGCCCCACCTATGTGGACCCAGGCAGTCCTCATATCCTGTTCTGTCTGTCCTGATACATTCAAGTCACCCATTATCAACACCAATTCATGCTGTCCTGCTTTATCTAGTATGTCCTGCAACTGCTGTCTGAATGCATTCTTTTCCTCGCTATCACAACCCTGCTGTGGGGCATAGGCTGAGATTGGCTTTGCTGCACTACCATTCCATCTCATCTCCTGGATACACAGGATGTCCAGCCTCATCCGTATCATCATGTTATCCACTTCCAAGCTGCATCCTGTCAGTGAACCTACATTAAGCGTAGCAATTCTCAGTTCATGTTTGGCAGGTTGGTTGGTTTTACATCCAGCTTTCGCTCAACAGAGCTCTCCCAGGTAACCCAGGTTGGGTAACTAGACACCGACCAGCCAGAAGCTTATTGACCCAGGGCTGCTGGGCTTTATGGCGGTCACACACTGGCCAATAGGGGCACATATACCCCTCCCACTGTTAGCACGGGTCCCTGGCATGGGTCAGAGTAGGCGGGGTCCCCAACTCACTTATCACCGGTAACTAGCCATGCCCATTTTTGGCGACATTAGTCAACATGACCGACTCACATAGAGACATATTTTATACCGTTGAGTGGCTAGCCCTGCCACAGCACGCAGTCTGTGATCTGAGTTCTCCTATCTTGAGGATACTGCGCACCACAGTA
The DNA here is from genome assembly GCF_019279795.1 of Protopterus annectens. NCBI lineage: Eukaryota > Metazoa > Chordata > Ceratodontiformes > Protopteridae > Protopterus > Protopterus annectens. Next base: position 1,969,616,758 of record NC_056729.1, read on the forward strand.
GATGTTTTTTGGGCATAGGAGAAACCCCACGGACACAGGGAGAACATGCAAACTCCAAACAGGCATTAGTCGGAGGTCAGGATCGAACCTTGTACCTTGTGCATGGGAGGCGAAAACCTTAACCACTAAGCCATCTGGTCTAAGGTGAATAAGTGAAATTAACTTAGTATTTAAATAGAAATAAATCCAGTTATCCCTTAATATGATCCTTTATTCAAAAGTAGTATTCAGTGAGCACTGTCACCAAAAGAGTTCATATATATATATATATATATATATATATATGTGTGTGTGTGTGTGTGTGTGTGTGTGTGTGTGTGGTTTACATTCACCATTGTGAACTGCATTCAATCGAAATGCAGTTTTTCAATGGGCAGTTTTATGAATCCAAATACACCGACTACACCATTTTGAATAGGTAGTGTAGTTCGAGTATTTGAGTTTGGAATTTGAGTAATGCGATCTTGCAGTTGTTATATATAATTTGCACAGGGTGTATGGGTCACAGCCCCCCACATGGGTGGTGCGGGGGGGGGCTTGACCTCCTGCAAAATAGTAAAATACACTTACCGTTGACTATGGAATGTCATGGTACAGTACGCTGCATAGCATGGGTGACTAATGTCACCTCCTGCTGTGTTGAACACATCGAACTATGGTTGTCAATGTATTCACTTACGACCTGGCCACAATTTCGCTGTTCCAGATTCAGGATTTTGCGTCAACCACGTGATTGATCGACCTATGAAGTTTCAAGGTTTCAATAGTAAACTATATATATATATATATATATATATATATATATATATATATATATATATATATATATTAAAACAAAAGGGATAAGCAGAATGAACTTAAAATGCTTGCTGAGAAGACCATTTGCACTTACTAAAGGATACATTTTGTGGAGGAAGAAGTTATTGGGTGGAGAGAAAGAGGGTGAAAGACAGTAACTGAATTATTTAGACATAAGTTTAAGATATTAGCATGGGAGCATCAGTGTGAATCTCATTTTGGATAAAGCCTGAAATGGCATTTGGACACATTTTTCTCAGTTTTGTGTGGGTTGGGCACAACCCTCAATCCCTCTTACAGAAGGAAATTCACCTCCTGTATCCCTTTCACTTAAGGTAATTAACCTGGAAGTCACTGCATATCAAAGGAAAGGAGTGGCCCAAATGCAGTGACAAGTTGAACTAATTGCTCAATTCCAGACTTACGCATTAGTCACAATTTTGTCCATGATATTGCTGTTGTACTCCCTCTGGACACGAGCAGACCTGTAACTGCTAGATAACTGATATCGGTATTTTGTGGAAACAAGGTGCCCTTTTATGAAGATGAGTCACACTGCGAGTTTAAATAGCTCTTCATGTACCTACCTGGAATCTCTTTTATTTGGGGAAACTGTTAGAGCTTGTTCTGGTTCATATACTTGCCAATGGTACTCAAATCAGGCTTACATACAAAGACTGCCCACAGTGAGGGAATAGTGTTTCAGTTATCAACAGAAATAACAGCTGTTCATGCAATAGTTTATTCTAATAGATTAAAGAAAAGAAATGAAAATAAGACGAGCTGTAGTTATTCTGCCTGTAGTCATTCCAATGCAGGAAAGAAAAGAAAGGCAAAGAAGCCACGCTGTAAGTCTAAATTAAAACTAAACCTTTGATTTAATATAAACTACAAGTAAGAAATAACACTACTAACAGTGGTGGGACACACCACTGCTGAGCATTTAATGCCTGCTTCCCCAGAAGTTATAGTTAACCAAGGAAAACAATATCCTAGGTTAAAATTTGGAATTCCAGCATCAAAATGAATACTGTAGGCTCTGAAAAGCAAGTGCAAAATGTAGAGATTGCCATTTCAGATAAAGTAAAGATCTATGCCTCCTAGATCACAATGCAATATTAAATACATAGCTGGTCCAACCCTGTGGCATAGGGTGATGAAACCATTAATGTGCTCTAGATAAGCCATGTTTGAGTAGCAGCATGAGCAATGGAGGAATCGGATGGGTAAGAATGGGAGTCAGCATCCTGTGGCAAGGAAAGCTATGTAGGCTCATTGCAGCAGAAGCATTAAGAGCCTGGCAAGTTCTGCTCTGCAATGAGTTTTACCACTTGATCAGGAGGTTGCATATGTAGAAGTATGCGTGTACTTCCCATAGGCAGAGACTGTCGAGTGCACAAGGCTGTCGCTGGTTGGGATGGGGTTAGGGCACAATCCCTGGCAGTGGTATGATACTGTGGCAGCACACATGATTTCCTCTTATGGGTTGAGTTGAGATCAGGGGAGGCTAAGATGTGGCTGATAGACCTGGTGAATGAAGAGAGGAGCCGGTAGCAATGGATGGTCACCAGCAGGGAGGGGGAGAAAAAAATAGCTCTTCCTGTCAAAGAAAGCCTTTCCAAACTGATAATTCACTTTGACAAGTAGAACTTTAAAGTTGAACTGATTTCATAGTAAAAAAAAAGAAAGAATTAATATTCTGTTGGTCTTACAATGGAAAGTATTGCACATTGTATTGTGCAGCAAGATATGCTTCAGTTGCAAATTGATATTGATAATTCCATCCATCCATCCTCAACCCATTTTCCCATTTTGCACATTGGGTCAGCGTGTCACTTCAGCAGTGACAGTCATCTCGAGCCAAGGTTTACACTGCTGGGTGGCTAGTCCTGTGACGGTTGATATTGATAATTCTTGTCTTATTATGGGGAGGAGTCATCATTTGGAACACACAGACTGCAAAGCTCATCAGATAATCGATTACCCTCATGTACAATGTAAAATGCTGCTGTACGCACACATAACATATACTGTGTGCATGTGTGTGCATGTATGTGCCTACTATATACACATATCTGTTACAAAAAAGAGCATCTGAATACAGTCATGTCACTTGTACAATGCATCTGCTGCATATAAAGATTCATAAAGTCATAGATATTCCAAGGCTATTGAACCTTAAGACCATCAACATCTTGCCAGCACCCTCTCTCAGTCCACAGGTCCTTCCACCAGGAGGGATATTTCAGCCAGTTTCAGTAAATTTGTGGATACCCATACAGTCATCCAGATTATGTTTAAGGGAAGATAGTGAGCTGCACT
>NC_056729.1:1969629877-1969634877 GCF_019279795.1 Protopterus annectens
TTGTCGCTCAATGTTGATGAGTCAACATTAGTTGTGTTGGGCCTGTGAGCATGCTGATTAGTATAGTCAGGCGCAGCAGCTCCATCCGTAGTCACACTAACCCCATCAAGCTCATTGTTAGCAAAGTTGGGGTTTGAGAAATCATGATCAGCATTAACCCGATTAGCGTTAGAAATGTCCCGATCACTGCTAGACACGTTAGTGTCAAAGATATCCCATTCTGCTCGGGAAATATTGCTATCACCCCTTGACAAATTTGCGTTTGAGGTGTCACGTTCAGCGTTAGAGAGATTACGATCAGCGCTAGGGATATTCCCTAGAACAGCACCAGTACAATTAGCAACTGCAATCGATGCATTGAAACCAGCATTAAAAAGAATAGCAGAGTTGGCGGCAATAGCGGGATTGGCATCTATAGCAGGATTTACTGAATTAGTAATCAAGCCGTTGCCGTTCGAGCCACTAACATCAAGCTTAGAGTTGGAATTATATCTGGTAGGCCTGTTTGAGCAGTCTCCGCCATGCGGGCTATCTAGCGTTCTAAGCAAAACACTGGCTGTGTTTGAGACACTTGTTTCATTAAAAGCGTTTGTATCATATAGGGCATTTGTATCACTTTAAACATTTGTATCACTTAAAACAATTGTATCAGTTAAGGCATTAGTCAAGACATTAGTCGCATATGAAACCCTTGTAACATCAGACACATTTAAGGCATTTGAAACAATTGTATCAGTTAAGGCATTAGTCAAGACATTAGTCGCATATGAAACCCTTGTAACATCAGACACATTTAAGGCATTTGAAGCAATTGTATCAGTTAAGGCATTAGTCAAGACATTAGTCGCATATGAAACCCTTTGTAACATCAGACACATTTGAGGCATTTGAAGCAATTGTATCAGTTAAGGCATTAGTCAAGACATTAGTCGCATATGAAACCTTTGTAACATCAGACACATTTAAGGCATTTGAAACATTTGAACTAATATTAGACACATTTGGGGCATTTGAAACATTTGAACTACTATTAGACCCAATGGAGGCATTTGAAACATTTGAACTAATAAACTCTCCTGAATCATTAGTATTAATTGTTGGACTAGAGGCTGTGGATACATTCCTCTGAGTATTTGTGGGCAGTGTGTTTACAATGGGTCGGTAGTTGGTGGGCAGCTCAGCGTTACCTTGGCCTGTCTCGTGGGCCTCGTTGGTGTCGTATGCAGTGCTAGTATGCCGCTGATCTGCCCCTGATGTCTCAAATCCTTGCCCTCCTCTTGTGATCTCGTTTTCTTCTACGAGTTCGAGTAGATCTATATTTCTTTTATTGTTATTGGAAAAAAGGTTTTTGAGGTTAAGTTTTCTGCAATACAGTTTTAGGTCAAGCAGTACGTCCGTACTGTTGGCTCTTTGTGGGGGAATGTAGTTGAGCCCTTTTTTGAGAATGCTAGTCATTTCTTTGCTTAGCTGGACCTTGCTTAGGTTGAAGATTGTGTCTTTTATTAAGAATGGTTGTTCTGCTGGCTCCGTCTGGGTTCGCTGTGCCAGATTGTGTGGGAGCGTCCTCTCCCTCGGCCCCTTATGTTGTTCCTGCTGTCCAGGGGCATGCGTTTGGTGTCCATGCCTACCTCTAAAAAAGACTGGTTTTCGTTGGAGTGATTAAGCCTGTGAGGCTGAACTATGCTGGGGGGAGATGGGGGAGGTACTAACCTGTGCGGTTGGTCGGTGCTGTCGCCATCCTGGGGGTTCGATTTTTGTCTTGTTATGGAAGCCATTTTTCTGGCTGCTGGTCCCGCCTTGTTGTATTTGGCAGTGGTTCTTGTGTCCTTCCGCTCAATGTCCATGTGGTCATCAACTGCTGTATTGTTGTCATTGTCTTTGGCTCTGCCCGTGACTATGGGAAAAGCCTGATTGTCCTGGTAGTCTTGCCAATCTCTGGCAAGTTTGTCACTTTTCTTTTTGATGATGTGTTTCACGTGGTTGAACAGTTTGCTACTGATGTCTTTCCAGTCGTTTAGTAAGATGTTGAAGCTAGGATGTTGAGTAATGGTGTCATTGATTGCAGTAATTTGGTCCATTAAATCTTCTTGGTTTTTTCGATTGTGGTTAATTAGGATTTCCATAGTTTTCATGCCTGTTTCTTGGAACACTTTGGATAAGGCTATGTGTGTCTCGCTGTTGCTTAAAATTCTGTTGGGGAATTTAGAAACCCTTAGTCCTTTGGGAACAATTTGGCTGCTGGTGCATTTTAGAAGGTAAAAATTGTCGTACTCTAGGGTTTTATATTTCAGCATCAGATTTTCTAGCTTATGGATGAGAAATCGGCAGTCGTTAATAGTGAGGCGTTTTTCTTCTCCCGTTTGTTGTTTACTGCTGGTGGGGTAACCTGGGAGTAGGTCCATGAACGGGTTGCGTTCATTTCGCGCCAAAAGTTCATGAATCGATAGTCCTTTTCTATGGTCGCCGGTAGGTCTGCTGGCATTTCTGCTGTGTGAGTTGGCCCTTTGATCCGGTTCCGTGTCTTCTGGCTGTGTTGTCGGTCCATCAGGGGTCTGAATTCTTAGGTTGGGATCTTCTTGTGTTGGGCGTCTTTGGGTAGGTACCCTTTGGCCATCTCCTGTATTTTCCATGGCTCTTAGTAGGTTCGCCATGTCTTTGGACCTGCTGTGGGTTGCGGTCTCGAACATGTCTTGGCTACCAGGATTGATTTGTAGAATATGGCCTGCGCCGACTTCTTCTCGGTTGGTGGTGTGGGCTTCCATGATCGGATAGTTAAGGAGACTAGATAACTACTACTTCTGAAAGGCTATCCCCAGAACTGATAAAACAACTTATTAAAAAAAGGCAGGCTGGTTGATCAATAGAAGCAAGGAACCACCACGGAGACTTCAGTAGGATTTAAGCGCTTTCGTTCGTTTATTAGGTAAACATCGAACTTCATCAGAAATCATATGGTTAGCAAAATGCTTATACACAGGTATAAATCACATTTCTTTTAGAGCCGCTGGTGTTACGTGGTGACGTACTAGAATTATCTATTCCATTTAAGTAGGCATTTTATATTAAGTGCGCCGTTTAACCCAGGGGGCGTGTCAGCCCTGAGTTCAACTTGCCATCTGAGTTCCCTAACTTCAAGTGGTGTGGACGAATCTTCACTGAAGGTGTTGACTTTATCAAGTACCGTGAATTGAAACAGGATTGGGGTTTTGCAGTTTTTAGAGTGCTAGGCTAGTGCGTTGGTATCATCTACCCGCCGAATGGCTTGGTAGTGTTCTTTTATTCGGTCACTCAGCTTGCGCGAGGTCATTCCGATGTAATACGCTTGGCAATGCGAGCAGATACTAATGTAGACTACATTAGTGCTGTTACAGTTGTGGGCTTTACGTAGGGTGATCGTGCGGTCTATGCTTCTGATGTACACTGTATTTCCTTTTAGGATGTATTGGCAGCAGATGCAGCTGCCGCACGGGGTCGTGCCTGTTGTGTCTCCGCTGCAGGTGGGGCTGGCGGGGTATGGTTTTTGGAGCAATTCCTTCAGGGATTTAGTTCTTTTGTAGCTGAACAGGGGTTTGTTGCCAACTGCTTTGCTTATCTCCGTGTTACTTTGGAGAATGCCCCAGTTTTTTTGTATTGTTTGTTTAATGGCCTTGGCATCAGATGAGATGGGGATGGGGAATCTCATTGGACTGTAATCATTTAGTTTGGTACGGCAGGTGAATCCGTAGTTAAGAATTGGTTTATGGCGGGAAATTCTTTGTTCGGTGACTTCTCTGGCCATGTTATGAACAAAGATCGTGGGGTAGTTTTTCTCTAGGAAGAGATTGCATAGGAGTAGGCTTTCAGTACCGAAGTCAGTGTCATCACTGATAAGTCTGCTTAGCCTCACCAGCTGGCCTTTCACGATGTTCTTCTTCATGAAGGCTGGGTGCTGACTTTTGAAGTCTAGGAAGTTGTTTTGGTAGGTTTTCTTTCTGAATATGTTTGATTTAAAGCTGTATCTGGTTTCGCCTTCTGCCCTAACCAGTGACAGGGTGACATCAAGAAAGTGAGCTGTTTTGCCTAGGGTGCTTATGGAGAACGTGAGAAAGTTAATGCTCTCTTATTTCTCCCAGTAGTTTGTGTAGCTGTTGTGGGGTGCCTTTCCACAGAAAAAAGACATCGTCGATATAGCGCTTGTACAGTGCTATATGTTCAAAGCCCTCAAGGGATTTGTGTTTGTCCGCTTCCCAGGCACTAAGAACTAGGTTTGCGTATGAGGGCGCCATTTTGGCGCCCATGGCGACACCTTTAAGTTGATGGTAGATGGTGTTTTGGAATGAAAAAAAGTTGTTTTCGAGAACAAGTTTCAAGAGGGTGCATATTGTTTCTGCCCTATTGGGATTGGTGTTTCTGTGCATAACCAGGTAGTCATATATCATATTAACTCCTTGTTGGTGAGGTATGCTGGGGTAGAGCGCTACTACATCAAGGGTAACTAGCGTGTACTCTTGCCACATGTTGTTTTTGTCATTTTGGAATACATGGATCTCATGTAGAAATTGCCATGAGTCTTTCAGAAAGAATTCTGAAGTTTGGGCTATTGGGTTTAAGTAAAAGTCTAGGAGTTCCGAAATATATTCGGTTCTGGTTCATTTGGAAGAGACTATGTGTCTCAGGGGAGGGTTTTCCACGTTTTTGTGTATTTTAGGTATTCCAAAAAGAATACCTACTTGGGGAGCGTCAACTTGCATAAATTCAAGTTCGAAATCTTCTATTTTGTTACTTGAGTATAGTCCGCGCAAAGTACCATCGATTTTTTTGAAGCTGTTAATAACTGCTTCTTTTGAGACAGTCTGGTAGCTGTTGTCTTTTGTGAGAATTTCATTCATTTTGGAGACGTAGTCATTTAATTGCATGATAACAATACCTGCTCCTTTATCGGCTTTCATGATCTGAAGGTCATGAGTGCGCCGAAGGTTTTTTAGGGCTTCGTTTTCTTTCGGTGTAAGTTGCCCCCAGTG
>NC_056729.1:1969657377-1969697377 GCF_019279795.1 Protopterus annectens
CTAGATGTGGTCCTCATTGACATATCAAACAGATGCACTACTGTAAATGTTGGACCCTCATTAGTCAAATCTGACCACAAAACAGTCACCTTCTAACCGGCACTAACACCAAAACTCACAAAGGGTAAATCAGACTAAAACACTTCATGAAGGCAAACTATACCCTCCTAAGTGAAGGTATAAATGCATTCCAAGCCCAACTCCAAGCTGGAAGTGGTAATTATGCCAAAGCTTACACTAAAGCCCTGTACAATCATTTGCATATGTGTATAGACTCTGCTGTATCAGAAAGTATCAAAGCCAGAGCCCCAATAAAAAACAAGCTGCCATGCTGGACGTCCAGCATCAACAAACTTTACTGTACAATAAACGAAAATAGTTGCTGTCCAAGAAAACAAAGGTGAGACCCTCCTCAGCATCAAAAAGCAAATAAGACAACTTGTCAAATCCTCTAAGGGCTTCTTTGAGAAAACTTAGCAAGCACAGCAAAGGATAACCATAAGGCCTTTTACAGCTACGCACTTAGCCTGATAAAGGATGAAACTCTTGTCAAAAGGGCTTCTGCAAACTTATTCAAATAGTTACTTGTGTTTAGGGATTGTCTTAACTCGCTCACTTGGTTATTGTTGTTACCTTGCTTAAATAAGATTTGAATCCACTAGCAATTATGTTGTTTTACTAAAGGAGAATTTGTCTTGATCTAGCTTTGGTGCTTAACCATCTCTGGCACTGCCTCTAATCTTAAATCATGCGTTTTTTTTTTTATCTGGACTAAAAAACAGGCTGTCATCCATAACAACAACACCACCACCTTTTAGCCAGCTGAGCAAATCAGTCATTTTATGCTGAAAGAATTCAGGTGCTGAAGTTATATCAAATAATAGCTATTTGAAACAGAACCTTGTCATAGGGGTAATGCAAGGTGTCACCTTTATCCTTTCTTTATCTATAGGTATTTGCCACGACCCATTGAAGCCACCTACTGTGGAAAACCCTTCTGCATTAACAAGCTGAGGTGTTGTGTCTTCTTGTATAGGTAGAATGAATCTTTCATGCACAACTGCAGCTTTGATCGTTTTTACATCAACTTATATTGACACAAAATAATTTATTGTAATTACTGGGACTATGGGAGCCCACCACTCAGTCAATTCAGTTACACTTTCAATTATGTCAAGACTCTGACATTCATTTAAGTTATGCCTTCCAGGTGTGATCAAGGCATATGGAACAAAGTTGGGCTATACCTTCATTTTTACTGGTTCACTCTCAAATAGGTCAACTTCACCTAAGATAAACACATCTATACAGACATCATTTATTATGGCAATTAACCCCTTTCACAATTCATAGCTCAGCTGAGAGATTATTGAAGCATGGACCATCCAGCACCCAAGTCCAAACCTCAGACTTGTGGCCCTCCCACTCAGACATGGCTAGAAATTTACAGATGCAGCTGAATTTGCCTGTAGGTCTATGAAATTCAGTCTCTGTTTCATGCAGCTGCAGAAACTTCAAGAAGCTTCTGTATGTAGCACGTAATATCATAGTAACATCAGCCCCCTGTATTAGTCTTGAAACTCAGTCATGTTCTTTGAATAGGAATCTTAACTTGCCAGTCTGTTTCATCAACAGACACAGTAATGACTGAACACAGAAAACAATGCTTTTCGCACATTATTTTTAGGCTCATTTTCAGAAGAAACCTCTTTAATTAGCTTTGTTTTACAAATGAGACCAAAATGCCCCAGCCATTTACATCTCTTACACCTCCTGCCACATGTAGGACACTGCTGTGACTCATTATGGTAACAGTCAACACCTGAAGCTTCCATACATGACAGGTGCAAATGCCCAAAACACTCCAAGTAACGAAAACCAAAAAACGGCCAGCACTCCTTATGAGAGATCCAGTATATTCTTTAATAATTCAGCAGTACAATGACCATTTTAGTGTAAAAATTACACTAAAAATGAAATTAACAAACCGGTTTTGGCCCTATGGCCTTCCTCAGTGTGTTAAAGCAAAATACAATTAACATCCATTAAACATAGTACACACACCCACACACACACACACACACACACACACACACCCACACACACACACACACTCAAATCATGATGATTGGATCCACCCCTCCCATTAACTAATAAAGGGGAAAAAAGCTCTCCCATTTTAATAATCCAAGTTTTTTTTCTTTTTATTAAGAATATTATGCCAACCAGCTTTCAGGTTGCTATTATCTCGTTCTAGGCACAAAATGTTCACTATGTTTGCTAATTACTGACTTATGCATAACACTCTGTCAATCTGCAATTGAAAGGGAACTGTTTATGGTCTTTACTTTATGTGGTGGCAAATTTAAATGTATTTTCTGTGTTTCTTTTGTCTAATTTGGTTACCACATACAAATGTGTGAATTTCTGTCTCCTGGCAGGTCAACAAAAAAGTTTTGAGAAGTCCATTTTCATGAGTAAATTTCATCTTTATAAAAAAAAAATTCTGGGCTGAATTCAAATTCAGTAAAATGATGATTTTGTGAGGTAACTCAAGCTTTTCTAAGCTGCAGAGAGACTGGCCTACTGCCCTGCTGTGATATTTGAAAAAGATAAGTGTTTATTTTCAATTGTCTTCTGCATTTGTGTTTAATACATATCTCTGTAATCTGTACAACTGTTTTTGCAATCGGTGCAACTGTTTTTGGTCCCCTTTTTGTGTGATAGAGCTGAGTATCTGTACTGTTGTGACCCCTTCAGCTTGCAGTGAAATCTTTGTCTAGAGAGGGTAAGCTGTTTTCTTTGTGAGAGAAACTAAATCAGACTGGTTTAATCTAGCTAAGGGCATTCCTGCAAAACTGTTTTTTTTTTTGATTGGATAATTCGGCTGGTTACTGTTTCTCTGCCTTTATTAGCCAATGCTTTAAATCAGATATACTTGTTTGCTCAAGCTGTTCTTAGCTGCAGAGAGACTGGCCTACTGCCCTACTCTGATATTTGAAAAAGATAAGTGTTTATTTTCAATTGTCTTCTGCACTTGTGTTTAATACATATATCTGTAATCTGTACAACTGTTTTTTTTTTCCATCCACCCTGTTGTTGTGGTGATGGTCTTAAGTCTTGGTGGCTTTAAGTTGCCTGCCTCTGGTATAAAGTTGATACTGGACACTCCCCCCAGTCACATTACATCAGCTCATTCTACTGTTTATAGTGAGAACTTAGCAAAGGCCCACCCCTTTAGCTTCTGAACCTTAAATTATCTCATTATTTTCTGTCTCTTCACTTTCTACAATAAAAAAAAAAAACGGCACTGCTTTCTACTTCATTTTGCTGTTTGCCATATTTATTACTGCTTGTTGGTAGCCTCACTAAATTGATGACAGTGTTCTACTGAGTCGCTGCTTTGTTGGTGCTGTCTGTTACTGTTGTGATTTGTGAGCTATTGTTTCAAAGCAATCTACTGATTAACTATATTTCATTGCTATCGATTGCAATTCATTGCTGTGTGGCTGCATTTTGCTGCATTCCGTTGCTGTTTGACTGTATTTTTTCATACTATGCAACTGCTATTCTTTTGACTATAAGTGATTAATCTGTGCTTCACTGTGAATTTTTGCTTGCTGATTTCTTAACACCTTAAAACTGAGTAGCATAGTCTCAATACAGGTTTGCTGTATCCACAGCTTCAGCTGCATGGTTTTAAACCCTTTTTTGAGGTATTCCAGCTATAAGTTAACTGTTTTTTTCTGAAAAAAAAAAAAAACAACAAAAAAGTTCTAAGCTTGTTTTCCGTCTTTCCTGTTACTAGAGTAGTCTAGATACAGATTTGTTGTATCCAGGACTGTTTTGTAAGTTTCTGTGTTCCCCACACCCTTCTGTGTTAGAGGGAAGCCTTCCAGCTTATCAGTGGGAGTGATAAGCACCAGATAGCCTATTTACCAGAAGAGGAGGGGTTTCTGACTTTGAAATTGTAGCTTATTGGCTGTTTGGGCAGTTTTTTCTATCCCTTTCAACTTTCTCTTCTCTGTTGCACATTAATTAGCTTATTCGCTAGGACTTCATCAGGCTTTTTGTAGCAATTATTGTAGCACACATAAGTGCTATCAGTACTAGACGTCCTATCAGGAAACAGCTCCAGTACGTAGTAATGATGACCAACCCTCCTGGCATGTCTAAAGGTCAGTTTCCTGTGCTTTCTCATATTAACCTGGTGAACATGGGCATTCTGAGGCAGTGTAGCAACTGCCTCATGTACACAGATAACCCTCTCCTCTTACCTCCCAACACTAAGACTTGTGAGAGATGCACCTATATCTCCAAATTGGAAGTCATGCACTCTCCAGCCAAGACCGGAATAGCTGGTCAGGAGGAGAAGGTCAACACCTGCACCACACTACATGGAACACATAGTCCTTCAGAACACCCACCATCACAGCCCTCACATAAAAACACAAATCACACTCCCACCTTCGCGGAGGCTCTCAATAGAAATCTAACCAAACAGCAGAGACCTCCAAGGGAGAAATGCACTCGACCACCACAACACAGTACAATCCACAAGACACATAGCTCACCTACACAGTGCGTGCCTCAACCTAAACCCCTAAGGCAAAACAGCTTGCCCAATACAATAATCATAGGTGACTCAATAGTGAGGCACACTGATGTCCCACTCACTAGGTTGAATAAGGGGAAGGTAACAGTCAGCTGTCTATCAGGTGCCAGAATCCAACACATAACACATGCACTCAGGTCACGCCACAACAAGTACAAGTATGACTCTGTCACTGTCCATGTGGGTGTGAATGACCTGAGATGCACCTCCCTGGACTACATGAAAAGAGACATGGAAGAGCTCTCGGGTTATGTGGCCCAGGCAGGTATGACCCTAGCCCTGAGCAGCATCCTACCATCACCCAGAATGATACCACAGTTCAAACAGAAAATGACTGACTTTAACAATTGGCTAAGTTTCTGGTGTCATTCTAAGGGGATCCAGTATCTGTTTGCTTGGGATGACATGATTGACAGACCTTGATGCTTTGCCAGAGATGGCCTGCATCTGTTACCCCTGGATTTCCGGGTACTGGCTAAGGCTCTTGCCACCCCTATAGTGCCTTTTTTAGGCAGTGTTCCAAAGACCAAATTACCACCATAACAGCTATAAATAAATGCAATCTGAGGTTCATACTGCTCAACGCTAGAAGTTTAAACCTCAAGATGCACTCACTCAAAGCACTCCTCAAAATGGAGAACATCGACATTTGTGCTGTAACGGAGATCTGTTTTAAAGCAGCAGAAAGCACCCCTGTGCTACCAGGCTATAACTCATTCCACACCTTTCCCCCCCAGAACATGGACTGAAGCTCCAAAGGTGGTGGTGTCTCCATATTCGTAAAGGATATGCACACCTCCAGACTAGTAGCCCAGCATAACGCATCTGAGATACTTCAGGTACAACTAACATTGGATAAGATGGCGATTCAAGTCATAGCCTGCTATAGGTCCCCAACCATGTCCCAAAACTCTCACTCCACATTCCTTAGCACGCTGGAAACTATTAAGATCCAACCCAACACTCTTATACTTATATGATGACTTCAACTACCCCTCCATCAGCTGGGAAAGCTACTCATGCACCAATTCACTGGCCCAACGCTTCTGGGAATTCATCAGTCCCAATGCCCTGGACCAGCTCATTCTTACTCCCACTACAGGAAGCAACATCATTGACCTGGTTATTACTAACATGGGCAACCATTGCTGTACACTAATAGTCAATTCCTCCCTGGTTAGATCCAACCACAAACTAATCACCGTGGAAATCCACATTTCACCAACACCCCCCAAAGGTATCCACCATGAAAAACTTCTCCAACGCTGACTTTCAACTCCTAAAAACAGAGGTGGCTAACTTCACGGCACCCATGCCAATGGAAAATAGATGCATGACTGCCTAATCATACAACAATGCACTTTACAAACATGTACATAAATGCATTGAACTAGCCATACCTAACAGAACCAAGATGCTCTGCTCCAAAAAAGGAAGCCAGTCTGGTGATCCCCAGCCATTAATAAACTCTACAACAGAAGGAAGAAACTGTTGCAGAAAAAGGTGAAGTCCCAAGACTGAAAAAATTCCCTTATTAGCCTCAACAAAACGTTGAGATCCCTCATCAAAACCTTCAAAGCCAGCTATGAAGGCAGAATTGAGGCAGACACTAAAAACAACCAAAAAACCTTCTATAGTTATATCAAGAATCTCCATGGCAATACACAGATTTGCTCTGAGTTACTGCACAATGGTACCTCCTATACTGAGCCAACAGATATTGCCAACATATTGGCTAACAGATTCAGTGTCAACTTTGCCCCCCCCCCCCCCCCAAGGACCAATCTTAATACCAGAAGAATGCCAGGCACCCAACATTATTGCAGCACAGGTTAAAGCTGCATTGTCTAAGGCCAAGAATACAGCTTCCATGGGACCCAATAATATCCCTGGCTGCGTTCTACATGAATTACAAAGTGAATTGGCACCACATCTGTGTGCTCTATTTACTCACAGCCTCACCTCAGGCTTTGTCCCTACGAAATGGCGCACTGCTACAGTCATCCCTCTCCATAAAGGAGGAGCAACTACAGACTGAAATTATCATCCCATTAGCCTGACTAGTCTGATATGTAAGACTATGGAGCACATCATCATGGACCTAATTAACAAGGATATAGGGAATCTCCAAACTCTAGAGCCCACACAATTTGGTTTTGTGAAAGGTAAAGCATGCCTGCTCAACCTGGTTGACTTCTTTGAGTTACTCACTAGAGCGGTGGATGAAGATAAGGCAGTTCATACACCCTACCTCCATCTGGCCAAGGCCTTTGATACCATTCCTCACTCAGGAATTATTGATAAACTCAGCAAACTTGGCATCAACCCCTATATCGTTAGGTGGGTTGCAAACTGACTCACAGATAGAATGCACAGTGTGAAAGTAGTGGACTCCAAATCAGACTGCAGACCAGTCAGGAGTGGAGTCCCACAGGTTTCAGTCCTGGATCCTCTCCTGTTTGGCATCTACTTCTCAGACGTCCAGGCCAACACAGAGGGACTCTGGCTGACCAAATTCACAGACAACTGCAAGCTGGGAGCCATTATTAACTCCCCATGTGATGCAGACATCCTACAGAAAGGCCTCACTGAGAACAATGACTGGTGTCGAAACCATGGCCTTAAGCTTAATGCCAAAAAATGTGTTGTCATCCCCTTTGGGAAAAACTCAGTTCCCACTAATTACCATTGATAGGTGCCCACTAAACACTGAAGGCATTATAGGAGATCTGGGGACACAGGTTGACAGCAACCTCTCCTTCAACCACCACATTGCCACTGTGGTCAGAAAGTCCTTCTATGTGGCACATCTCATTACCAAGGGTTTTGCATCCAGGAAGAAAGAGGTCATCATTTCTCTCTACTCTTTCCTCATTAGATCAGTCATAGAGTATAATGCCCCATTTGACATGTACCTCACTAGAAACATGCAACAGCTGGAAAGGCCACAAACGTATCTCACGAAGAGGATCCTATGCCTTAAACATATGTCCTACACAGACAAACAAAAAACTCCAGCTATTCTCTGTCTTATATCGTGTACTAAGAGGCGATCTCTGCCTGACTTACAAAGCCATGTCTGACCCAGCTCTGTTAGAAATGCTACATCTAAAGAAATCCCAATCCCTCCGCACCACATGCTCCAGAGACCTCAACCTCATTACCACAATCAACAGAACATGCTGGAGGGACAGGTTCATAACCCAGAGACTAACCATGCACTGGAATAGACTTCCCATACATTTCAAGCACAGCACCTCACTAGCCCTCTTCAAGCAAAATCTTGATGAGTGGATGGGAACTAGAAAGTTCACCCCGGGGATCACTCCAGTGGCTCTACTTGATAGAGGCACTAGGAACTAACGATGGGCGGCACAATGCCAGGGCACTTCTATGGGATAGGCTTGTAAAGGCCCCAGGGCTATTAGCCTAGTGCACACCTACAAACCTATGAAAACAGCTTCTTATCTGTAAAAAAACATTTGGCCCTTAGCTTGAAGATTCACTTGAAGTGGTATGGCATAATTGTTTAACTGATAAAGCATTTTTTGATATTTATTAATGGAGAATATCCCAGTTCTGACACCATGTCAGAATGCACACTCATGGTTACCAGGTAATATTTGTCGACACCCTTAGAAATGTCAGGATATAGTAGCCGCGGTGGTGCAGCAGTTAGCGTTGTCGCCTCACAGGCAGAGGCTCTCCGGTTCGATTCTCGGCGAGAGTGCCTTTTGTGCAGAGTCTGCATGTCCTCCCTGCAGTTGAATTCACTTTAAAAGACATGCAGGTAGGTGCGTGCCTGAGTGGGTGTGCCTTCCTTGAAGGTTGGGTGCCAGGCTGGCAATCAACACAGTAAAAATTCACTGCCAATCATTAGTGGACCGGAGTTCCGATGTGGCGACCCCTAACCGGGAAAAGCTGAAAGACAATTTAGCCTTAGAAATGTCAGGATGCTCCACCAGTTTAGCCAAACAGGTTGCTCTTACTTTCTACAAAATGCAGCAAGAAATGATTTTAACATTTTAAGTATCTCCTACTAACTGGCTCTAACATTAGGAATGTAATCCAGTATGGAGTATGCATGCAGTTTTAAAGGGATAATACCACATAATAGTTTTAAGATGCCAGTGGCTACGTTACATATGTACAGTATATACAAACACTCTTTAACAGCTTTATTCCACTTACTATCACAGACATTGAATCAAAATCCTTAATAAAGTCTAAAACTGCCATAGCTACAACTGTAGCCTAATGCCTCAATTACTCAGTCATAAAAAATAAATTGTTAGTCTGAAAAGATATCCCTTCTAAAAATCATTGCTCAATCTAATTGTTGTAAACATTATCTAGCAAGAAACATTCCTTCTTCAGAATCCTTTACAGTGTCTTATGTATTGAGAAAACCAAATTCACTCCTAATTTCTTTAACTCATTATTCTGTTCCGCTTTTTCAGATACTTCATTATCTATCCGGTGGGCCTATCTGGATTGCAGATGGGTGTTATTGTTATTATTAAGTAGATTGTCTGGCCTTTCTTCTGTACACACACACACACACACACACACACACGCACACGCACACGCACACACACACACACACACACACACACACACACACACACACACACACACACACACACCTAAGGACAAATTTAGATTCACTGATCAACCTACTGCATGCCTTTGGGAGATGAGAGAAAACCACAGTACTCAAAGAAAGCTGATGCAAATACAAAGTGGTCATGCAGATTGCATAGAAGTCAGCCTAGCTGAGATTCAAACCGCAGGACCTCTTGTAAGGTGGCAATGCTACTGACTATACCACTGTGTCGCCTGAAGTTTACTGTTCAGCAATTTCAAGTCAGGGACCCAAGTCAAGTAAATGCCACCAAAGTAAGGTGGGGTGAAAAACATTTGAGAGGATTAGCAAGAATCTAATATAATCAGTGAGTAGGATCACAAGAAGATGATGAAGAAGAAGAAAAAACTCAAATGGTGATACCAATATACATATCATTAGTAAGGCTCAGGTGAAGTACTGTGTCCCATTTTGGAAGATGCAGCACTTAAATGATAGCAGAGAATATGGTGTTTTGTAAAGAATGCCTAAAAAAATTATATCCAGGCTGTAAATCACACCACATGTGAAATATTTGAAGGATATACCCCCTCCATGCACACAGTCATTAAAGAATGATGCTACATAGAGAAGTGAATTCAGAAATATAACTGACATTTATAGATGCCTTAAGAGGGAGAGTAACATGCCAGAAACCAGTGTTTACTTAAAATGAAAGCTGAGAATAACCAGTGGACAAGGGGTGAAACTAAAGGGTTGGAAGCAGAAAGGATAAGAAGCAATGTGTGGAAATATTTCTTAAATAGAGCTTGAGTGGTGCTGAAAAACCTTATTTCTAAATGGGTGGCAAAGGGAAAACATCATAAAATACAGAATATACAAACTAGATCTGCATACAAAGGAGGACCTGGAAAACAGAAAATCATCTAGAGTCTGCATGTAATTAGACAAAGGGCAGTACTGAAAAAACAAGACGAGACTTCGTGCACTTATAATATTTGCTTTATACCACATATGTATCATCTGTTGCTTATGAGGTCACTGAATAGGCTAAAACAGGGTGTATATTATGTTATCGAACTTTTAAAAGTTCGAACGTCATATGGTCAAAGTCATATGATCCAACTTTTAAAAGTTTGAAAAGCAAAAAAAAAATAACAGAAAAAAACCTACCTGACCGTTTTAAGCGGGGGGGGGGGGTGGGCAAGCCCACCTACACCCCCCACTCTTTAAATATACCAACTCCGAGATCGCACTACAGTACAGGAAAGGGAAATCTTCCCATTCCGCTCTGTATGGAGATCTCCATTGAAACATTCGAACTTTTAAAAGTTCGATCATATGGTGTCGACCATATGACGTTCAAACTTTTAAAAGTTCGATAACATAATATGTACCTGCTGAAACATACATGTCCACAGCTAGAGGGGTTTAGATTTATTTATGTACCCATTAAGACTTAAAAAATAAAAAGTAAAACTAATGGGCATTCAGAAGCCATATTGCCTCCAATATTACCTCCAATATAATTATCTATGTGCCAAAAGTCACTACAATATATCCCTTAATATAAATGTATAAAATGTTTTGTAAATTGATTATTTTATGAGACTTACTCACATGCCTTAGTAGATCTGCGTATTGTAGTTTGATGTCATATTATGTGTGGTAAGTGGTATAGATTGAGAAAATATTTCTGAAAATGTACATATATAATACACTATTAATTTCTCTGTTTAGTCTCATATTTCAGTGGTAACAATAATTCCAATTTATTTAATAAATTCTGATATATTAAATAGTTCCCATTGTTGACATGTACCTTGGCATAAATCCCTGGATGCTTATTTTAATATGCTGTAATGTATACAAACTTCAGATTATATAATATTCATGAACTGATTTTATCAGTGAAGTGCTTAATGGAAAAAGTACTAGTTTAGATTTCGAAGAGATGAATATTTGGATGCAGCAAATTAATATATTTGCCCTGGAGCATATGCATTTTTAATGCCTTTTACAGCTCATTTATTTTCTTATTAATAACTCCCAGGATATGTAGAGCTTCTGCCTTTTGTACAGTAATTTAATTAAAGGTGTAATTGTTCTCTGAAGGCTTCACATTCCATATATAATAACTGACACTTAGAATACTTTAGTGGTAATAACTTCTGTTCAGACCATTAGCATAAAAGCATATATTCCCTCCTGTTCATTTTTGGTCTTAAGTTCGGCTCATGGCTGCAGCTGTTTTAACATTATTAAGTGTATCAATTCTGAAACATTTTAAATAAGAAAGAAACATAATTTACAAAACAAAGAAACAGATGTGGTCCCCAACCCCCTCCCCCATAAGGTGTACTAGCACGTCACTGTTATCAGGAAGAAAATGTTTGTTCCTTTTTATGCTTTAACGTATCTTACACTTGAACTGTGGGACACAGAAAACTTTATCTCAGTGGAGTGCTTTACTTAGATATAACCACTGTTTATAAGCACACATGGCTGATAGGTAAATAGGTGCAGTTTGCAGCCATGACTTACATTACAAATGCTCTGTGTATGCTATGAACTGGCCTGCAAGTTGAAAATAAGCTGGTTAGCCTTACCAGCAAGTCAGTATATGTAGACAAGATAACAGAGTACCATGAGTAACAAACATAGTGACATCATAAGGAGAAACAGAAAAAGCATGAAATGTGATTGTAATATATGATACAATTTCAGTATGCAGTACTCATCCAGAATATATCCCATGTATGCAGAGGAGAATCTCACTGTAACAACACAATAATGAAGGTGATAGAAAAGTTTCAATCGTGTATGTAGATAGCTAGACAGAAAGATAGATATACGTGTGTGTGTGTGTGTGTGTGTGTGTGTGTGTGTGTGTGTGTGCGTGCGTGTCTTTATATATATATATATATATATATATATATATATATATATATATATATATATATATATATATATATATATATATATATATATATATATATATATATATATATATATATATATTTATATATATATATATATTTATATGGATGGTTTCACTTCAGAATCTTGAACTACTGAAATATCGAACTTCAGTAGCTTGAGACTGAAGTGTCGAAACTGCACTTGCGCAAAAGTGCAAAATGCCGAATGCGGAAATGTTGAATCTGCGGTTGTGGAGGCACGTATGTGATGTGGGATTCCCTGTGTTCGTGATGTACAGTCTGGTATGTGGATGTAGCTGGAGATTCAGGTAAGTGATGTTTTACTAGGGGTTTTGGGTAGGGATTTTAGTGCGTGTGTGAGTGTGTTTGGAGTTTTGAGGTGTGGGTTAGGGTAGGTAGGTAAGATTGTGAGTGTGTAAAGAGTAGTGGTATTTGTACGTATGTGATCTGTGTGTTTGTGCAAGGGTAGTGTAGAATGTGTAGTGGTGGTTTTCGTGTGTTTATTTTTAGTGCGGCCTCAGAGTTAGTATATATAAGTAGCGGGGGTGTGGGGGGGCTTGCCCCCCTGCTTATATGTAGGGTCTGCGCATGTGTTTGTTTTGTTGTGTTTGTGTGTGTTGTGTTGGTTTTGTAGTATAGGGAGGAAGGTGTATATGTGCTTGTTTCTGTATTTGTGTATGTGGGCAGTCGCAATTTTGAATTTCGCGCTTTTAGGGTTTTGTGTTTTTAAGTTTTCGGCTTTACAGTCTCAAGATACTGAATTTCGATATTTCAGTATTTTGGGATTGTAAAGTGAAACCACACACACACACACACATATATATATATATATATATATATATATATATATATATATATATATATAGCTATATATCTATATATCTATATGGGTCCACTTTTTAATCTCGAATTTCAGTATTTCAAGACTAAAACATTGAAACCTCATAAACACGAAACTACACAATCACGCACACTCACAATATTGAAATAAATAAAACAAAAACAAATATCCAACCCTCCCCCCAAAACAACACATAAACAGTACATAACTAAAACCGAAAACACAACTATAAGTTTCTGCAGGGGGCAAGCCCCCCTGCACCCCCCATGTGGGGGGGTTACACCCCCCCACAGCCCCGCTACTTATATATACTAACTTCGAGGTTACACTAACTCGAAAAACATACAAAAACACCAACGCACTCTTACCTGCCCTACACTCCCATTGCAGTCAGATTTACACTCACTAATAACACCCACACACACTACATACATACTAAAATCACCATGTACAACACTCACACACATACAGTCTCAACTACATACCCCAAACTACCCCTAAATCTCCCCACAAAAATAAAAAACAAACACATTTCTACCCAAAACCCTTAAAAATTAAACACTTATCTGAATCTCTGTACATAAATGAACATTGGCCGCCATAACACAATACCCTTAAAGAGACAGTACACAATCACATACATACCACACTACACCTATCGCGCATTCGGGAAACTGAGATTCGACAAACTGCAGTTTCGAAAAACTGCACTTTGACATTATGGTCTCAAAATACTGAAATTCGAGATTTCAGTATTTTGAAATATAAAAGTGGACCCATACATATATTTATATATATATATACACACACACACACACACACACACATATATATAATTATATAATGAAGGGTCAACATCTACAAAGAATAAGCTTCTTAACAATGAACACCAAACCCCAAGTGCCCTAAACCCAAATGCATAACACACTGAAACTACAAACACGAACTACACTAAAATCCCCATACAACCTGAAAAATGCAAATTAAGTTGTTGTTTTTTTTGCAGGGGGGATGCCTCCACACCCTTAAACTTAACAATACCAACTCCATAATCACACCAGCTTGAATAACCATGCATGCATCCTAGACACACTTTTCCCATCTTCTTTTAAATTTGTTTGTGGTAGCATTTCACTCCAGATACTTCTTTACTTGCTATTACATTAGGAGGACTGGGATTATTAATCTAGTGACAGTAGATGTTTACCTGGTCTATGCTCTTTAGTAGTTTCAAAACAAAGTATTGTCTGCTGCTGCTTTAAGTAGTTAATTGCACTGTATTATATTGTAGCTGTTAGTTGTGGAGCTGTTGTAGGTGGTTTGTGGGGTCCTGTTACACTTGAGGTCCAAACCACCTATTCTTACATTAAGAAGGTGTTTATTTGTACCCTTGTGAAAGAAGTGTGCTGATCCAACCTGTCTGTGTAGGAGATTGCTGGTGGAAGGCTTATTGTGTGTTTTCCTGATTGGTAGTTAGTTTAAAACTTGTTTCTCTTTGCTCGTATTTAAGCCTTGCATTGGCATGGTGCTACCCTTCTTGCAGCAGTGGTCAGCAATGCCCTTGTACAGACACAAAAGCCTAGAAGCTCAGTTTTTCCCTAAACAGCTGTCAGTGAAACCCTTCAATCTTTTCTGGTGCTCTAGGAGCACCTCATTTGTACATTCAGCAGCAATGCCTTATTGAGCAACCTAAGCCTACACAAAGTATAGGTTCTTCTTGTAGTCTCATTGCTACCAGCACAGTCCTGTCAAATCAATCCATTCCCTTCCCTCATAAAACATATAGTACGAGTCTGCTATCATGGATGGGCAGTTTCTCATCATCTCTCTGGCCAACCTGATAGATAAAAGCATTCTGAGGCAATGCAGCAATTGTCTCATGGATACTGACAACCACTTAGTCCTGAAACAAGCAAATATTTTATGTGAGAGATGTAATTACACTATGAAATTGAAAGCAAGACTCTCACATAAGGACAGCTTGAACTCCAAACAGATTGTCAACACACACATTTCAGACACTGACTAAGGACATGTAATATAAACCCACATATGCAGAGGTACTCACTAGTAACTTCCCAAAAGATCAGAGGCCTTCCAAATGGAAACTACTTACACACATAACAATGCAAAAATCAACCACAACACGATAACACACATATTGGTGTCTTAACAAATAAACACATGAGGTGTAACACCACAAAACCTAATATATTGGTCATAGGTGATTCCAATGTGAGACACATGGATGTTCCCCTCACCAGGCTGCATAAAGAGCGGGTTACAATTAGCTACCTGTCATGTGCCAGGATCAGTCAAGTCACTCAACCACAAGTACCGGTATGACTTCATCATAGTCCATGTGGGGTGAATGACTTAAGATGTACCTCACTGGACTATATAAAGAGAGACATGACTGAGCACTCAGATTATGTGTCATAGGCAGGTATAAGCCCAGCTTTAAGCAGCATTCTAATTCTCCAAGGATGATGCCACAATACAAACACAAATGACTGACTTTAACAATTGGCTTAGCTTCTGGTGTCAGTTAAAGGGGATCCAATATCAATCAGTCTGGGACGACATGGTGAGCAGGCCATGCTGCTTTGCCAGAGATGGTTTGCACCTGTCTCCTCTAGGCTTTTGGATATTGGAAAATGAATTAGCCACCCCTATTGTGCCTTTTTTAGGCAGTGTCAAAATAACCAACCTCCCAACATAAATTCCTCATTTGATAAACTCAAGGTACTGATGCTCAATGCTAGGAGTCTAAGCAAGAAACTACACTTCCTGGAAATACTCCTTACCTTGGAAGATGCTGATGTCTGTGCAGTCACTGAGACATGGTTCAAAGGTGCAGAAAGCACCCCAGCTGTGCAGAGCTACAATGCTTTCCATATGTTCAGACCACAAAAGTTCGTGAAAGAACCAAAGGAAAAGGTGTCTCCATCTTCATTAATGATAAGTACATCTTAAGACTGATCAAACAGTATGACTCTTTTGAGCTACTCCATGTCCAATTAACTATAAGCAAAGCCTCCTACCACATCATAGCTAGCTATAGGTCCCCCAACATGAAACAAGAAAAGCATACCGCATACCTGGACTTACTGGATTCACTTGCCATACAGCCCAACACCTTACTCATGGGTGATTTTAATTATCCTACCATTGAATGGGAAACATACATAACCACAAACA
The DNA here is from genome assembly GCF_019279795.1 of Protopterus annectens. Classification (NCBI taxonomy): domain Eukaryota; kingdom Metazoa; phylum Chordata; order Ceratodontiformes; family Protopteridae; genus Protopterus; species Protopterus annectens. Next base: position 1,969,673,562 of record NC_056729.1, read on the forward strand.
TGCTGGCTCAGATGTTCCTGGACTTTATCAATGCAAATGCTTTTGAACAGCTAGTTAGCACATCCATAAGAGGCTCAAATGTCCTGGACATAGTACTCAGTAATGTGGGAGAGCATTGCACCCCCCCCCCATGTGTGATGTCCTCCCTGGTAAGATCTGACCATAAATCAGTCTCATTCAATGTAATTATGAGGTCAGATACCCCATCAAGCTCAAAAATGCTTAAGAATTTTTCTAAGACAAATTACTTCCTACAAAGTGATGGTATAAGAAGTTTCAAAGCCTCCTCGAATGCCGATGACATAGACTGCTATGCAAAGGTGTACACCAATGCCCTGTATAACCACTTAAGCAGTTGTATAGAATCAGCTGTACTTGAAAAGATTAAAACCAGATCTTGCCAAAAAAACAAGCTACCCTAGTGGACCCCTAGTATAAGCAGGCTATACAACAAGAGAAAGAAACTAATGTCCAAGAGCAAGAGTCAACTGGCTTAGCAGAGGAAGAGATCCCTGTCTAGTTTAAACAAACAATTTAGAAATCTTATCAAGTCCTCCAAAGCTAATTACAAAGCAAAAATAGCTTCCCTAGCTAAGGATAATTACAAGGCATTCTTTAACTATGTCTGAAATCTAAAAGGGAATACCCAGCTATGAGCTGAACTGGTTGTGGATAGCACCGCCCATATTCAGCCAGAGGTAATAGCCAACCTGTGGGCTGACAGATTTGGAGAAAACTTTGCCCCCTGTCCCCACCAGTCATCCCCTAAAGTATACCTGCCACTGTTCCTCAGTCTATTATCTCAAGAGAGCAGGTCATCTCAGCACTCTCCAATGCCAAATGTACTGCATCAATATGACCAGACAGCATCCCGGGTTGCTTTTTAAACAACTTAAAGCATGACCTAGCAGATCCATTTGGATCCCTGCTTAACCACAGACTGAGAACTGGCTATGTTCTACCCGAATGGAGAACCATAACAGTCATCCCTCTGCACAAAGGGGGACCATCAACTGACCCTAGGAATTATAGGCCCATAAGCTTGACTAACCTTATCTGTGAGGCCATGGAAAGAATCATTATGGACCTTATTAACAAGGACACAGGTAATCTCCAAACTTTGGACCCAACCCAGTTCAAATTCGTTAAAGTTAGATCATGCCTGTTAAACATGGTTGACTTCTTTGAGGAAGTCACCAAAGCCCTGGATGAGGGAAAGATAGTGCATATTGCCTATCTTGACCTAGCCAAGGCATTTGGCACAATCTCTCACTCTGGTATTATAGAAAAACTCTTCCAGTTGGGAATTAACCCCTATATTACCAGATGGGTAGCCAACTGGCTCACAGACAGGGCACATATTGTCAATGTGGGTGATTTCACCTCTAGCAAAAGACCAATTAACAGTGGAGTACCACAGGTTTCTGTACTGTGCCCCTTACTGTTCAGAATGTATTTCAAAGAGGTCTAGGCAAACTTGTATGGCCTGTGGCTGACCAAGTTCACTGACAATTGCAAATTGGGAGTAATCATTGAGTCTCCCAGTGATGTTAATATACTGCAGACAGGGTAAACACAGACAAATGATTGGTGCTAAAGCCACAGATTAAAGCTAAATGCAAAAAAAAAAAGTAGATAGATGACCACATTTTATTCCTGGGTGGTGCCTATATCCCTCCTAGACAGAGGAAGTCAGTATTAATTACCATAGATGCTTACCTCTGCAAACTTCACTCACCTAACTTCTGACAATTGGGGCAACTTGGGATAAATATGGCTAGACCTGTAAGGGCTCTAGGGCTGGTAGCCAAGTAAACTGCTATGAACCTATGATGACCAGCCTAAGGGACCCCATGCTGCAGGCTCATACATAGCATTTGGCTGCTTAGGTAAATAGGTAGTGTCAATGGACCATGAAATTCAGGTTAGCGTTTCCTTTCTTGTAAAAAAACTCATGAAGTATAAATGCTACATGCAGTAATATTTGTGGGCTATGCTGTGTGGTGCATGGTCTGCTGTCACTATTCATTAGGCATTCCCTCTTATCTTTAAACAAATATTTTTAAGTATATTTGATTATATGATTCACTATGGTAAGGTTGAAGTGGGTTCGGTCGAACCCACTTCAGTCGAAGTCCAGAGGCTGAATGGAGACAATGTCGAACCCGACATTGTCGAAGTACGAATCTCACCCCTATCTTGACCCACGTTAAAGTCCGTTCCGAGGTCAAAGTCGAGTCACATTTCGATAATGTCGGGATTCAACATTGTCCCTTTCGCGGACGTGGGTGATGATCCCATCATTCAATGGGGTGCAGTTCGACCTTACCATAGTAAACTGATTATATAAATGTTTATAACGTGTATGCCTGACTGCTCACTGACATTAGTTCAGTGATGACATAGGGCATCATATAATAAATAATTACATTTTTAATTATTTTGCACAAGAAATTAAGTCGAAGAGGTGTACATAAGAATGCATGCTATGACTTTCCTGCACTGTTACATTTAATGAAGGATTATTTCAGAATATGCCATGAGTTCATAACTTGCAATTAAATAAAAATGTATCACATTGTTTTCTTTTTAACTACTACATATTTGAACTGACTTACATCTGCGGTGGTGCAGCGGTAGCATTGTTACCTCACAGCAAGAGGTTCTCACGTTCGATTCTCGGCTGGAGTGCGGGGAGTGCCTTCTGTGTGGAGTCTGCATGTCCTCCCCGCGGTTGGGTGGTCATTCGAAAGACATGTGCAAAATGGGCATGCCTTCATTGAAGGTTGAACGTCGAGCTGGCACCTCGGCGTTCGTGAAAATCTACTGACAATCATTAGCAGACTGGAGTTCCGCTGTGGCGACTCCTAACCGGGAAAAGCCGAAAGACAAACAACAACATATTTGAACTGACTTACTGATCTCAATTAAAGTACTGCACATCAGATTATCTTATTTTATCATACACAATAATTTGTATCCTCAGAGACAAAAAATATCATTTGTGCAGTGATGAGGGTGAAGCAACATCAGTGTTTGTTTACATGGCAGGATACTCATTTAATCTTTGTTAATTTTTTATTAGTGTTTCTATCAATAGTGTTATGTTCTAGGTAATTGCCAGCTGTAATAATGGTAATGCATACAGCATTAATAGTGTAAATCACTGTAAACTTATGTTATGATATACAGCTTTTATGCCACATTTCCATGAAGTTTTAAGCAATGCCATTATTGGAATGAAATGCATGCAGTTGAAAAGAGTCTTATGTTGGGATTACAGTGTACACTCATATATTCTTTTTTAAATGTATTTAATAAGTTATTTCTATTTGAGTTAAACACTGACTTAGGATCTTAGGAGGCTACTAGGGTAATGACCCTAGAGTTTTTTTTAAGCCTAGTTATTCATGCCCCAATGTTCCCAATTATCAATGCCCACAGGCTACAATAGCTATGGTGTAGGCCTATGACTTGGGGCATCTACAAACTGCTCCTGTTTATAAGGGACACAGGCAACAAGCCAGGAGTGAATTTGCGATTTCCCATCCATTGGTCTAAATTGTGTTTGAATAGGCTTAGGGAAGAGCTCTGTTACACATGAATGGGGAGTCTGTTCCAGAGAAGAGGTAATCTTAAGAGACATACCTGTCCCTCCAAAATATTTTATGTCACAGATGAGGTTTAGATCATTAGATCGGGTAATTCTAGTGCAGTTTGTTTTGAGAATGTGCAGCAGATCCATCAGGGTTGGATCAGAGTATGCCTTGAAGGTTAGGCAGAGATCTCCCCTCAGTAGTCTGTAGGAGACCAAGTACAGGGACACGGCTTTGAGGCAGTCCACATAGGACATATTTACACCTTGTAGTCTTTTAGCGAGAAATCTCTGTGGCTGTTCCAGCTGTTGCAAATGCCTTGTCAGGTGCATGCCGAAGGGTGCACTGTACTTGATTATTGGTCTAATGTCGGCTAGGTTTACTGTGACTATGATCTCCTTAGATCTGGATGACACACCCTTACTTATAAATTGTGACTCGTAGAAGGGTTTTCTTACTACCATGGATACATAGTGATCAAAGTTCAGGTTACTGTCAACCTGAGTTCCCAAGTCCTTTACCACTGGGTCTGCTCTTAGGAAAGTGTTATCAAGGCTGTAATTTGCTGCTATGGTTGTCTTTCCAAAAGGTATAATTATACATTTTTTGCACTGAATTTTCGGACATGGTTCTGGCATCAATTATTTGTCTGTGTCCTCCTGAAGGATATCTACATAGGTTCATAGGTTCATAGGTGGGTACTAGGCTATCAGCCCTAGGGCCTATACAAGCCTAGCCATAACATTTCCCTGGCTATTTCTTCCCAGAATATTTACTTCCCCGGTCCGCTGTCTAGCAGGGCGACTGACGTGATCCCCGGGGTGAATTTCCTATTTCCCATCCAGTTGTCAAGGTTCCTTTTGAAGAGGGCCAAAGAGGTGCTCAGCTTGACATGTATGAGCAGTCTATTCCAGAGTATGGGGAGTCTCTGGGTCAAGAACCTATCCCTCCAGCATGTTTTGTTCATTGCGATGACCAGGTTTAGATCCCTGGAGCATGTGGCTGTGAGGGATTGGGATTTCTTTAAGTGCAGCATGTCCAACAGCACTGGGTTTGACATGGCCTTGCATGTTAAGCAGAGATCGCCTCTGAGTAGGCGATATGTGACAGAGTATAGATGGAGTTTTTTTAGACGGTCAGCATAGGGCATCTGCTTTAGGCCTGTGATTCTTTTAGTGAGGTATTTCTGTGGCCTTTCCAGTTGTTGCAGGTGTCTTGTGAGGTACATACCAAATGGGGCGTTGTCCTCTATAATGGGTCTAATGAGGGATGAGTACAGTGGGACAATGACCTCCTTTTTTCCTGGATGAAAAGCACTTAGTGATGAGGTGTGCCACATAGAAGAATTTCTTCACTATTGTGGCTATGTGGTTATTGAAGGTGAGACCACTGTCCACCTGTGTCCCTAAGTCCCTTATCACACTTTCGGTGTTTAGTGTACTGCCACTTATGTGGTAATTCATGGGTACTTGGTTTTTCCCAAAGGGGATAACTATACATTTTTTGGCATTGAGCTTGAGCCCATGGCTCTGGCACCAAGCATCTGTTTCTGTAAGGCCTTTTTGTAGAATAGCCACATCATTTGGGGATTCAATAATGGCTCCCAGTTTGCAGTCATCTGTGAACTTTGTTAGCCAGAGTCCCTTAGTACTGGCCTGTACTTCAGAGAAGTAGATGCCAAACAAGAGCAGTCCCAGGACTGAACCCTGAGCTACTCTGCTTGTCACTTGTCTGGAGCTGGATTTTGAGTCGGCTACTTTTACAGTGTGGGTTTTGTCAGTAAGCCAGTTGGCAACCCATCGAGTGATATAGGGATTAATGCCCAGCTTAGTACGTTTTTCTATGATTCCAGAGTGGGGGATGGTAACAAAGGCTTTGACGAGGTCCAGATAGGCTGTGTGGACCGTCTTACTCTCGTCCACTGCTCTGGAGACTGATTCAAAGAAGTCAATCAGGTTGAGGACACAAGATTGGCCCTTCACGAAGCCAAACTAGGTGGGGCCCAATGTTTAAAGGTTGCCAATGTCTTTGATTATAAGTTCCATGATAATGCGTTCCATGGCTTCACAGATCAGGCTCATCAGACTGATGGGATGATAGTTCCTGGGATCCAAGGTGGATCCCCCCTTGTGGAGTGGGATAACTGTAGCTGTGCGCCACTCATTGGGCATGAAGCCTGAGGTGAGGCTATGATTAAACATGACACTTAGGTGGGGTGCCAGTTCATTTTGTAGTTCATGTAGTACACAGCCCAGGATGTCGTCTGGTCCCATGGATGCTGTATTCTTAGCTTTGGAGAGTGTGTTTTTTACCTGTGTGGCCATGATTACCGGAATTTATCAATCTTTTGATATTGAGATGGGCCCTTTAGGGGGTGAGAGGGGGTGAAGTTGGCACTGAATCGATCTGCCAGGATATTGGCAATATCCTTGGGATCAGTATATTTGATGCCATTCTGTTGTAGCACAGAGGAGATCTGAGCATTGCCATTTAGATTCTTGGCATAACTATAGAATGCCTTGTGGTTGTCCTTGGAACCTTTGGCAATTTTATTTTCGTAACTAGCTTTGGAGGATTTTATGAGGGATCTCAGCTTCTTACTGAGGCTGGTAAGGGAGTTTTTTTTTGCATCCTGGGATTTTCCTCTTTTCTGCAACAGTTTCTTCCTTCTGTTGTATAGTTTGTTTATGACAGGGGACCACCAGATTGGGTTCCTTTTTTGGAGGAGACCATCTTGGTTCTATTTGGAATGGCATGATTCTTGCACAAGTGGATGTGCTCATACAGTGCCTTACTGTAGGATTCAGCAGTCGAACTTTCAGTTCCCGTCTGCATGGGCATCATGAGGTTTGTCACTTCTGACTTGAGTAGCATGAAGTTGGCTTTGGAGACGTTTTTTATGGAGGTTTCCCTACTGGGGAGTGGGGTGGAATGTGGACATCAAGGGTGATTAGCTTATGGTCAGACCTGACCAACAAGGGGGTGACTACTGGTGTGGAGCAACAATCTCCCATGTTGGTGATGACCAGGTCTAGGATATTTGAGCCCCTGGTGGGACTATGGATTAGTTGGTCCAGGGCGTTGGAATTTATGAATTCCAAGAACCATTGGGCAAAGGTGTTGGTACCAGAGTAGTTTTTCCAATTAATGGTAGGGTAGTTGAAATCACCAAGTATTAGGGTGTTTGGTTGTATCTTAATATTTTCTAGTATGTTTACAAAGGTGTAGTGAGACTCCTAGGGCATGGTGGGGGACCTGTAGCAAGCTACAATTTGCAGTCTTACCTAGTGTTAGTTGCATCTGTAGAATTTCAGATGCATTGTGTTGGGCAACTAGCCTGGAGGTGTGAATATCCTTGGTGAATATGGACACTCCTCCACCTTTAGTGCTTTGATCTTGGTTTGGTGGCCAAAAGGTGTGGTAAGAGTTGTAGCCTGGTATTGCAGGGGTGCTCTCTGGAGCCTTGAACCATGTCTCAGTTACTGCACAGATATCAATGTTCTCCATTTTTAGAAGTATCTCGAGAGAGTGCATTTTGAGGTTTAGACTTCTAGCATTGAGTAGCATTACCTTCATATTTTGCATGCTTGTGTTATGGTGGTGGTTTTGTCCTTTGAGCTTTGCCTAAAAAAGGCACTATAGGGGGTGGCAAGAGCCTTAGCCAGTAACCTGAATCCCAGGAGCGACAGGTGTAGACCATCTCTGGCAAAGCATTGTGGTCTGTCGATCATGTCATCCCAGGCAGACAGATACTGGAGCCCCTTTGAAAGACACCAGAAACTTAGCCAATTGTTGAAGTCAGTCATTTTGTCCTTATACTGTGGTATCATTCTGGGCGAAGGCAGGATGCTGCTCAGGGATAGGGTCATAGCTGCCTGGGCCACATGATCCGAGAGCTCTTCCGTGTCTCTTTTCATGTAGTCCAGGGAGGTATGTCTCAAGTCATTCACTCCAACATGAACAATGACAGAGTCACATTTGTACTTGTTGTGGAGTGGTTTGAGTGCATGCGTTATGTGGCGGATCCTGGCACCCTGCAGGCAGCTGACAGTAATTTTCTCCTTGTTCAGCCTGGTGAGTGGGATATCACTGTGCCTGACTATAGATTCACCTATGACTAAAGTGTTGGGTACGTTGTCTTGCCTTAGGGGCTGTTGTTTGGTGGCACACTGGTGTTTTGAGCTATGTGTCACTTTTTTTTTTGGGAGATTCAGTGTGATTGCACCCAACTTGCAGTCATCAGCAAATTTGGTCAGCCAAAGGCCCTCTACTTTTGCCTTGACTTCAGAAGAGTATATTTCAAACAGTAGAGATCATAGTACTAAGTCCTTTAAGACACCACTTGTAAAAGGCCTCTTGTTGTTTCCCCCACCCTAACTTCATGTGTTCTATCTGTGAGCCATTTAGCTATCCATCGGGTGATTTAGATATTTACTCCTACATTTGTGAGCTTCTCTATAAAACCCAAGTGAGGTATTGTGTAAAATGCCTTTGCCAGTTCAAGACAGGCAGTATGTACTATTTTGTCAAGTTTAGTAGGCATGACCTGCCTTTGACAAAACCGAACTTGGATAGGTCCAGTGTTTGAACATTTCCTATGTTTTTGTTTATCAGGTCCATAATAATCCTTTCCATAGCCTTGCATATAAGACTAGTCAAACTCATAGGTCTGTAGTTCCCTGGATCTGTTAATAGTTTGCCTTTGTGTTGAGGGATGGCCGTTGCAGTTCTCCAATCCCAAGGGATGAAGTCTGTCTGGAGGCTGTGACTAAACAGAGATTCTAGTGGGCCCTGACAGCTTATCTTTCAAGCTATTTAGGAGGCATTCTGGTATATTCTCAGGACACACTAATGCAGTATTTTTAACAATGAAGAGTGCAATGAGGGGCTGTTCTTTAGTCATAGTTGGGGGAGAAATGGTAGAGGATATTTCCTGTGGGGAATGGGAGCAGTGCAGCTGAAACTGAAGCTAAATTTATCAGCCAGGAAATTTGCAATATTCCTCTGGTTCGGTATAAGAAGTTCCATTTACTGTTATTGCAGCACACTGTTGGCTGTTCCCTTTAAGGCTGTGTACATAACTGAAAAATGCCTTATAATTATCTTTAGCATGGAAGACTATTTTTGCCTCAAAGTTGACTTTGGTGGACTTGATTAGTCCCCTGAGATGCTTGTTGAGACTGATGAGGGAGTGCTTTCTTTTGGGCATAACTCTTGTTTTTGGACAGGATTTTCTTTCTTTTGCAGTACAACCTATTTATCCTGGGGGGGGGGGGGGGGTCCACCAAGGAGGCTTGGTTTTGGAGCTTGTCCTAAGTTTTTTTTTTTTTCACTTTGATACTGCTGTTTCTATGCAGTTATTCACATGCTTGTATATGGTTTCTCTAAACACTTCTGCATAGGCCACAATGTTCTCTGAGTTGGGGGTTTGGAATTTTACTTTGCCATTACTTACTTAACAGGAGATAGCTAGCCTTGGAAAAAATCTTAAAGTTCTGGGATTTGCTGGAGTTCAGCTTTCATATTTATTTCAAGAGTGACCACTTTGTGATCTGATTTGACCAAAGAGGACATTACATAACTGGGGGTACATTCCTTCATATTTATGGGTAACATATTCAGGATATTTGCACCCCTATTAGCTGTGCAGACTAGTTGTTCCTAGGTATTTGCATTGACAAAATCCAGGAATCATTGAGTTTGCATTTTAGTGGTTGTGTATGTATTCCAGTTTATGACAGGAGTGTTGAAATCACACATGAATATGGTGTTGGGCTGAAATGTGAGTGACTCCAGTACATCCAAGTACATGGTATGGTCATCCTGGGTCATAGATGAGGACCTATAGCTAGAAAGATATGGTATTGGACTTTACCTAAGGTTAGCTGAACATGGAGAAGCTTAAGCATGTCATATTGTATGACCAGTCTTGAGGTGTGCTTAGTTTTTATGCAGATTGACACACCTCCACCTTTTGTCTCTTCTTGTGCAATAGCTGGTCTAAATTTGTGGAAGGCATTATAGCCTTGTACTGCTGGGATGCTTTCTGTGGCTTTAAGCCATGACCCAGTAACTGCACAAATGTTAACACTGTCCAGGGTGATGAGAACTTCCAAGGAGTGGAGCTTCTTCTTGAGACTGCTAGCATTTAGCAGTAACACTTTTAGTTTATCCTGCATAGAATTTACTATGTTGTAAGGTTTATCAGATTAACATTGCCTAAAAAAGGCAGTATAGAAGTGCATGTTTTGGCCAATATCTGAAAGCCTAGTGGGGACAATTGCAGACCATCCCTGGCAAAGCAGCATGGTCTGTTGATCATGTCCTCCCAAGTTGATAAATATTGGACCCCCTTAGAATGACACCAGTAACTAAGCCAATTGTTAAAGTCAGACATCTTCTGTTTATATTGTGGTGTCATCCTTGGGGAAGGTAGAATGCTGCTCATTGCAAGCCTATACCTGCCTGGGACACACACACATTCTGAAAGCTCTATTATTTCTCTCTTCATATACTCCAGGAAGGTATGTCTTGGGTCATTAGCAACCACATGGACTATGACAGAGTCATACTGGTACTTGTGGTTCAATGTCCTGAGTGCATGTGTGTGATCTGGTGGATCCTTGCCCATGCTAGGCAACTTATTGTGACTGTCTCTTTGTTCAGCCTGGTGAGGGGGACATCAGTGTGTCTCACAATAGCATACAAAACAGTGAAAACTCTAAACCTGTTGAAAACAACAACAACTGACCACAATGACTCCAAGATATAAATAGTCCTGCTCATGAAAAATAACGGCACTCACATTACACCCTTCGTATGTACCAGTTCCTTTTTAAACGGCACTCCATTTGTATTACTGTCCAAATGTGCCAGTTCAATAGAACGATAAAACAAAGTTATAACCTTCACGTATACCAGTTCCTTTTAAAACGGCACTCCGTTTGTATTACTGTCCAAGTATGTCAAGTCAATTAAAATGATAAAATGAACTGCTTGTAAAAAAGAAAAGAACCTTTATTAAGAACCATAAAGTTAAGCACTTTTCGTCCCACAGATTGCGGGACTTCTTCAGACAAAAAAAACTCACAATAACATCTTCAATGACCAATATTATTGGGTTGTATGGCAGTTTGTTTAAGGGTTTCTCTCTGTGTGAAGGTCAAACTGTAAGTAGCAGAAATATGACACTTGAATCACAGTAGGTCAAAGTCAAATGAGTCATTCATGATATCTCCTAAAGACAGCGTAGGTGATGGTCCAAGAGATTTTGAAGACGGTTGTCATGCAAACTGGTTGATGAGTTGGCCCAATGTCATGATCTACTTGATGCAGGAGCTCTTATGGACACTGATCTGACAGTGCTACATGACTGGGACTTTGAATGAGAGATTCTGCTATGTGTGGATAAACGCTGAAGTGGTCTGCGTGGTACTTGAGTCTAGTAAGGTCTAACTAGTCTACAAACAGAGGCAGCCATGGATGCCTGGTATGCTATTATACTACACATCAATGTGATCATAACATTATATCTACTATGTGCCATTTCCATGTAGTGCTGGAAACCCTCACCTACATGCTGGAGGATTCTGACCATTTCCACTGACTCTCTGTGACAGTGCTCTTAACAATGTCGCGGCACATTTGCTGCTCGGCAGCCAATGCTTTACATGTTTCCAGGGTTGGCTGTGACAAATTCCCCTTTGTAAATGTGTCACTGTGACACTCGTACCTCTGAATTTCTGTCATCATCCTGAAAGTATTCTTCTGGGTTTAGAGATACTGAGGTGCAGGGGTTTGGAGATACTGGTGTAGAGGTGCATGGGTTTGGACATACTGTGTAGAGGTGCATGGGTTTGGAAGTACTGGTGTAGAGATACAGGGGTTTTCTTCCTGTACAACCATGAGTGCAATGTCAGCATGTGCTTGACTTTGTGATGCACTGTTGCTTCCTTCAGGGTTACTAACATGTTGTGGGGTATGACATCCTACTGTTAAACTTGGGGACTGCAGGCCACTTTCCTAAGGCTGCCTCCTAAATATAACTATGTTATCATTGTCGATATCCTCCAAATGTATTGGTATAATGTAACTGTTTGTTTTCCCTGCTGACCCTGCAAAGAATGAATTGAATATATTACTAATAAAAAAATAGCATACACTACTCTGTGCTTAGTAATGAGGTGTGGAGGACATTTACCATGCATATTGCCTTTATTAGCATTCTGTGCAGAAGTGGAGAGTTCATTTGTTAATAATAACTGTTGTGTGTTACATGTAATCATTGCATGTCAGCGTTCAGTTCTGTAAATAAATAGATGCTGCTGTTTTTAAATCAACCTTCCTGAGCAGACATATGCGGCTGCTGCAAACATTAGTAATAGCCAGTGTGTCCACACCACCTTTGATTATTTCAGTCCCATTGTCTTCTGTGTCACAAACATTTCCAGGAATGGAGAGAAGATATTTGTCATTAGGTGTTAAATGGAAAAGTGTAGAAGGTCCCCCGTTAGTACTGCTATGGGCAGTTGCATTCTGCCTAGCCTTGGCTCTGGCAACCCTACCATTTCATTGGCCTTCTTCATGCACTGTGTTAATGTGCAGCTCCTTAAACCAAGATCATTTATATCCATAATCACTTGATTCCAAGCTTTTGCCCTCTCTGCTTGTTTGGATCCTTCTTTTCCAAAAAGTTGCTTGTTGCATGTCCAAAGGGATGCCATGCAGTTCTACTCAAGGCTAAAATTATCCTTTCTCTGAATTGATCACTGGTTTTCCATCATTACTGCACCTAAAATAACATGTAATCCTCAGTCAAACAACACAGCAATGAAGGCATTCCTGCTTTCATCACAAATAAATCAAACATTTGAGTACAAACCACAGGTTAGTTGACACAAGACTCATATTTATATATGCATATAGAGTCCCAATCCAGCAAACTAAGGCTGTATTGAACTAATGTTTCCATCATCATGAACACATTCACACTAGTGAGGCAAGCAGGGTGACTCTTCATTACTGGTGCTCTTTTGTCTTGCCCTTAACCCATTAAGCTTTCTATTTAGATTAGGTCATGATTACAATTTGGCTCCCAAAAAAAAAAAAAAAAAACAACAACAAAGTGTAAAGACCTCATCTTTTTGTGGATGATTTAAAACTTTATAATTCATCAAAAGAGAAGCTGAAAGCACAACTGGAAGCAGTGGGAGTGGTCAAAACTTTCTCAAATGATATAAGAATATTATTTGGTCTTGATAAATGTGCAAAAGCAACCTTTAAAGCAGGACAGCTGCAGCACCAAGAAAGTATCAGTTTGGGACAAGAATGTGATATAAAGAAACGTGCGCGGGAAGGAGTGTATAAATATTTGGTGATTACTGAAGGATCAGCACTAAAACATGAACAAATGTGAACAAAACTCAGTAGGAATATTTTAGAAGACTAAAATTAATACCAAAAACAGCCCTGACATCTAGGAACAAAGTTCAGGCTATTAACCAATTTGCTCTTCCTGTTTTGATTTACAGTTTTGGAGTGATTAACTGGCACCAAAACATAATGGATTGGTTGAACAGGAAAACAAAAAAATGCTTCATGCTTATCAAATTATATATAAAAATCACTGTATACCAAGATTATGTATTCCCTTCTTTTGAAGGAGGTATGGGCCTCCTTGAAACTGATTACATGTATAGAGCTGCAATGACTAAGATGACTTCCTTGCTTAGTTTAGCAAAATCATATCTGTGTCAAGCAGGAATGGAAATCAAACCAAAACTAGATAAAAATCAGACAGCAACTGAATGTGTCAAAAAACAAAAGGAAGAATATAATGCGAGAGATCAGATGAGAAGGTAAGACATGTGGAAAAAGCATAAATACAGCTACAAGTACAGAAACTCCTGGAACAACCTCATATCGATCAGGATATGCCACAGGAGTGTTTAAGGAAAGGTCAGTTTAAACCAAAACGTTAATATTGGCAGCCCAGGATAGTGGACTATGTACATGTTGGTTTACAAAGTCCATTGAACATGTGGGAGAAACAGACAAATGCAGGTCCTGTAAAACAGAACTGGAAACAGTCGCACATTTTGTTGCTCATAGGTTCATAGGTTCATAGGTTTATACTAGGCTATCTGCCCTGGGCCATTTACAGGCCTAGCCAGAGTGTGTTTGGCTTTCGCAACCCTTTTAGATTGGTTTACTGTGCCTTTGTAGAGTAGGTCACGGAAGATAGCCCTTTCAAGGTTAGTTTACTGTGCCCCTGTCTAGCAGGGACACAGAAGAGATCCCAGGTGTGAACTTACGATCTCCCATCCACTCGTCAAGATTTCTCTTGAAGAGGGTCAGTGAGGGGCTCTGCCTAACATGGACTGAGATTCTGTTCCAGAGTGAGGGCAACCTCTGGGATATGAATCTGTCCCTCCAGCATGTCCTATTTATTTCTGTGCTGAGGTTTAAGTCCCTGGAGCGTGTAGCTCTAAGGGATTTGGATTTCCTGAGGTGGAGCATGTCCATTAATTCTGGGTTGGACATGGCTTTATACATGAGGCATAGATCACCTCTGAGTAGGCGGTAAGCAAGTGAGTAGAGCTGGAGTTTCTTTAGCCAAACTGCATAGGGCATCTGTTTGAGTCCCTTGATCCTCTTGGTGAGGTACTTTTGGGGCCTCTTCAGTTGCTGCAGGTGTCGGGTAAGGTACATCCCAAATGGGGCATTGTATTCAATTATGGACCTGATGAGTGATGAGTAGAGGGGCACAATGTCCTCTCTTGTTCTAGATGTGAATCCTTTTGTGATAAGGTGGGCTATATAGAAGGTCTTTCTAACCACTCTGGCAACGTGATTGTCAAAAGAGAGGTTTCTATCTACTTGGGTCCCCAAATCACTAATTACTTCTTCCGTACTTAATGGATTACCACCTATGTGGTAATTTGTGGGCACTTTGTTTTTCCCGAAGGGGATGACTATGCACTTTTTGGCATTTAGCTTAAGGCCATGGCTCTGGCACCAGTTATCCTTCTCTGTGAGACCCTTTTGGAGGATGCTTGTGTCAGCCGGAGAGTCAATTATAGCACCCAGCTTGCAGTCATCTGCGAACTTGGTCAGCCATAGTCCTCCCGTATTAGCCTGTACCTCAGAGAAGTATATACCGAACAGGAAAGGTCCCAGGACTGAGCCTTTTGGGACGCCACTTGTAACTGGTTTGGAGTCTGACATGGCACCTGCAATACTGACCATGTGGGTTCTATCCCTGAGCCAGTTTGCAACCCATCTTGTGACATAGGGGTTGATATTTAAGCTGGTGAGCTTATTTATGATTCCCAAGTGGAGTATTGTGTCAAAGGCTTTTGCAAGGTCCAGGTAGGCCGTATGGACTACCTTCCCTTCATCTATGGCCTTGGTAACTGTTTCAAAGAAGTTGACCAGGTTCAAGAGGCAAGATCTGCCCTTAACAAAGCCAAATTGGGTGGGATCCAGTGTCTGGAGGTTACCAATGTCCTTGTTTATGAGTTCCATGATGATATGCTCCATAGCTTTGCAGACCAGACTAGTAAGGCTTATAGGGCGATAGTTTCCTGGGTCCGTTGTGGCACCACCTTTGTGGAGCGGGACCACTGTTGCTGTATGCCATTCCTTGGGTACATATCCTGTAGCAAGGCTGAGAATGAACAGTGACTTTATGTGAGGGTTTAGGTCTTCTTCGAACTCATGTAAGATGCAGCCCGGGACACCGTCTGGTCCCACTGATGCTGTGTTTTTTGCTTTGGAGAGGGCAGCTCTCACCTGTGCATTTGTGATGTCAGGGAGGCTACATTCTGTTGGGATAGGCATTTGGTCTTTTGGGGGGGGGGGTTTGCACTGAACCTGTCTGCCAGGATATTGGCAATGTCTGTGGGATCAGTGTATTTTTTGTCATTTTGTACTAACTCAGCACATATCTGGGAGTTGCCCCCTAGATTCCTGACATAACTAAAGAAGGCCTTGTGATTATCTTTAGTGTCTTGTGCAATTTTTCTTTCGAAGCTGGCCTTAGATAATTTTATGAGAGATCGTAGTTTCTTGCTAGTACTGATCAGAGATGCCTTCCCTTTTTGGGATTTTGCTCTATCATGTAGTAGCTTTCTCCTTCTGTTGTATAGCTTATTTATGGCCTGGGTCCACCAGACTGGTCTCCTGCCTTTGGAGGAGTGAGTCTTGGTTTTATTTGGGATAGCACGATCCATGCATTCCTATAGGTGTCCATATAATGCATTTGTAAAGGATTCTGCTGTTTGGGCAGTATTTTCCACTGGCCCGGTGGCTTTGAAGGATTCCACCTCAGTTTTGAGAAGTGTGAAATTTGCTTTTGAGAAATTTTTCACTGTGATTTCCTTGGCTGGGGCTGGGGATGGGATATGGATGTCCAGTGAGATTAATTTATGGTCTGATCTTACCAATGAGGGACATACCTCTGGTGTGGAACATAGAGTCCCCATGTTGGTGATGACCAAGTCCAATATGTTATCCCCTCTTGTGGGAGTGGTGACCAGCTGTTCCGTAGCATCTGAGTTTATAAACTCTAGGAACCATTGGGCAAGGGTGTTGGGGCTTGAGTAGTTTTCCCAGTCGATGTTTGGGTAGTTGAAGTCACCCAATATTATTGTGTTTGGAGAGACCTTCATATTCTCCAGTGTTCTCAGGAAGGCCGAGTGGGGTTCCTGAGTTTGGGAGGGTGGTCTGTAGCAGGCTACAAACTGAAAGGCAGTTTTGCCCACTGTTAACTGTACATGGATGGTCTCCGATGCTTCGTGTAGTGCCACTAACCTGGAGGTATGAGTATCTTTGATGAATATAGATACTCCCCCTCCTTTTGTGGTTCGGTCCGAGTTTTGGGGCCGAAAAGCATGGTATGAGGTATAACCTGGTAGTGCTGGGGTGCTCTCTGGGGCCTTGAACCAGATCTTTGTCACTGCACAGATATCGATATTCTCCATACTGAGGAGAGCCTCGAGTGCATGCATCTTGAGGTTTAGACTTCTGGCGTTGAGCAGCATTGCCCTTAGTTTTTTTTTTCTTGTGTTGTCTATGGAGGTGGGTTTGTCTTTTGAGCCTTGCATAAAAAAGGCACTATGGGGGTGGCAAGAGCCTTAGCCAGTATTCGAAAGCCCAGGGGTGACAGGTGCAAGCCATCCCTAGTGAAGCAACGTGGCTTGTCAAGCATGTCATTCCAGGCTGACAGACACTGAATCCCCTTAGAATGACACCAATACGTTAGCCAATTGTTAAAATTGATCATTTTGTCTTTATACTGTGGCATCATTCTTGGTGAGGGCAAGATGCTACTCAAGGTCAGGGTCATACCAGTCTGGGCTACCTGATCAGAGAGCTCCTCTATGTCTCTTTTCATGTAGTCCAGGGAGGTACATCTCAGGTCATTCACACCAGCATGGACAATGACGGAGTCATATTTGTACTTGATTTGGAGTGACCTGAGTGCTTGTGTTATGTGGCGGATCCTGGCACCCAACAAGCAGCTTACAGTGACCTTCTCCTTGTTCATTGTGGTGAGAGGGACATCAGTGTGTCTGACAATAGAGTCCCATATTACAAGTGTGTTAGGTGTGTTGTTTAGCCTTAAGGGCTGTGGCTGTGTGGCACACTGACTTTGTGAAATGTGTGATACGTGGGTATTGTTGCGGGGTAGCAGTTGCTTGGATGTCTGCTTTGGAGGTCTCTGCTGCTTTGGCAGATTTTTACTTAGAGCCTCCGAGTATGTTTTTGTGTGTTTATGTGTTTGGTTTGCTGATGCGATAGGTCTATGTGAGACTGGAATAGTGTTGCTGGGTGTGATACACTAATAGCAGAGGACCTATGTACTGAAAGGCATAAAAATGTGGCAAGACTGTTGCATTGGGATTATGCAAACATTACAATACTGACGTAGCTGAGAAGCATTGAAAACATAAGCCACAAAGCATTATAGAGAATGATCAAGTTTATGTCACATGGATTCACCCATTACCAACAGTTTAAAAAATAGATGCAAGAAAACCAGATACAGTAGTCCATGAAAAAAGACAAAAGTAGCATAGATCATTGAAATTGCTACACCCAGTAATTACAGAGTCCAACATATAGAGAGACACAAAGTTATAAAATTGCAGGATTTGCAGGCAGAAATGAGGGGGCAGTGTAGAAAAGGATACCCATGCAGTTCCAATAGCAGTAGCAGCGATGGATCTCACAAAAATGAATTTGTAGTCATATTTAGATATGCTACAGATGATATGCCACGGTGGTACGGCAGTAGCATTGTTACCTCACAGCAAGAGGTTCTCCCGTTCGATTCTCGGCTGGGCTTAGGAGTGCCTTCTGTGTGGAGTCTGCATGTCCTTTCCGCGGTTTGGTAGCGTTCGAAAGACATGCGTGCGTAAATGGGCGTGCCTTAGTTGAAGGTTGAGCGTCAAGCTGGCACCTCGGCGTTTCGTAAAAATCTACTGCCAATCATTAGCGGACCAGAGTTCTGCTGTGGTGATCCCTTACCGGGAAAAGCAGAAAGACAAACAACAACATTTAGATATGCTACAGATACATGTAACTCCATATGAATTGCACAGGGAGTGGTTTCTGGGCACATTAAGGTGCTGCAAAGACTTTTGGCTAACAACAAAGACTAAAACAATACTAATTTGACAAACTTTAATCATACTTTGACTTAGGAATGGGGTCCATTGCTGTCATGGTATTAGAAACCCAAAAGACTTGGAGAAATTACAGAGTAAGGCAAGCACTTTGTTAACAGACCTGTATCTCCTCCCTACCACTTCCCACTATTCATACTGTCATATTTCATGCAGAACTGACACTCAGAAATCCCCCAGTAAAACACCACGTATGTTTTGCCAAGAAATCATTCTTTAAAATTAAGTACTCCACAATTAAATCACTACAAAGTATTTAATTGTATGCTGTGAGTACGATCACTATGTTGGTGTATCTTTCGGCTTTTCTCAGTTAGGGGTCGCCACAGCGGAACTCCGGTCCGATAATGATTGGCAGTAGATTTTTACATACCGAGTTGCCAGCTCTGACGCACAACCTTCAATGAAGGTACACCCATTCACGCATGTCTCCGCACAGAAGATGCTTTAGCTGAGAATCGAACAGGACAACGTCATACTGTGAGGCAACAATGCTACTGCAGCACCTCCACCGCCTGTGAGTACGATTACTATACTATACCAAAATAAACGTCTTTCTCATTGCTATTATGAGCTTGTCTGACAGGGATACCACAATTATGCTCAACCTTCTGAGTGACTTGTACCTAGATAACATCGAGTCCTGTGTCTGTGGGCTGGACTGGAAGAAAATAGACATCTGGCAGGAATTGGGTGAGCACCTATCATCCCTGACAGGGATCACCCTCTCTGGCCCAATTGCCAACACAGGTACAAAGAACTATGGAAGAGTAGGCCTGACCAGCTGGCTGAGTAGGTAGACCAGGTTAGGGTGAGTTCTATAGTAAGTATTTCTAATTTTTTTTTAATTAAATCATAAATAGGTTTAAAATAAATTCTATAGAAATATTTTATAACTGCAGATAAATGCAAGAAGAAATGTATGTGTAAATGCAAATATGCATCTTTAAGTAATCCAAAGGTATGAGTAGGCATAAACATATCTGCATATAGAAATCATCTGTATAAAGATAATGTTTACATGTTGACATACCTTTATGTGTAATTACAAATGTGTATGTATCTGCATGACTACACTTACAGCACATTTTTTTCTTGTACATAAATGTACGTATTTATACACAAACAAAAACATATTTACATTTTCCACATAATTCCATGTACAGCTGGCATTTGCTAAATTATTAGCTGAGGGGTTGGGAAGGTGGCCTAATGGTAAAGGTGTTTGCCTTATAAACACAAGGTGCAGGGTTTGAGTCTCACAAGGGATAATTAGCTAGGCTTAAAATGGCTCACAAGGGCAGTCAGCCTAGTTTGAACCTATGAACTACATGTAGACAATTTTTGCAAAAAAAAGGATTTTGTGTGGGCCAGAAAATATTTATTAGTACGGTAATTTTATAACACAGTCATTTCTTCCACAGTGTTAATTGCATTAACAAAATGGCTGAATGCAGTCAGCCACCACACTCTAGTCAGAGATGAGGTTGGGGGAGGGGTGGAGGTTAGAGTATCAAGTAAATGACCAGCACATAGTTTAATGAGAGATGACTGGCTGTATTACTTCTGTATACATTTTTACATAATCACCATGTATGCTTACACTTATTAAGCAGCAAATTATCAAGTATACATTGCCATAAACTATATGTACTGCATCCATCTGTAACAGTAAATATGTTTTGTTTAATGAAAGTTGATCTTGAAGGATATTAAAACTGGGTCTCTATTATTACCTTGAACGTCCAGAATAGCGAATGCAACTTCGTCGACACATAAACATCGATCTACACATTCAGCGAACTACCAAACCATCGAAAATGAAGACATCGAATGCATTATGTCATCAAAAGTGCCATTTAAGTAAGTGAAACCTACTAAATAAAACTATATTAACACACTTTTTGCAGGGACACGCCCCCTGCACCCCCCTCACCCCCCCCCTACTTAAATATACCAACTCCGAGACTGCACTACAGTGGGGAATAGGATATATTTCCTCATCCCCACAATCATGTGGCTGGAACAAAAACACATTTGATGTCTTCAGGTTCGATGGTTTGGTAGTCCGCTAAATGTGTAAATCGACGTTTATGTCTCGACGGAGTTATATTCGCTATTCTGGACGTTCGAGGTAATAATATAGACCCATTAAAACTTGCTTTCGATTGTTTACATTTTTTATGTGTCAACAGCTTCTCCCTTTGAGGGTAAGGTAAAACTGTATTGCTTAGAAAGCATAGCCTACATTGGAATTGTATAGTAACATTCCAGTAAACACCCATCCCCGAACAGATAAATGTGCATACACACAAAAGTGTAAGACTTTGAAGGAAGATGCTCTCCTTCTATTTCAACTAGCATTAAATAAGAAATATTAGCACAAATAGATTAGAGGCCCAATGCCAAAAGATTTGCTTTCAGTGTTAGTGACCACTTACACTGAGAGCAAACTGACAGCAGTTTTTTTGGAATCTAGTCTCTGGCACAAGCTTGTTTATAAATAGGACTTACACCAAGGTAAGTCACTTACACTGAGAGCTGGTCTTTCAGAATCCAGGCAGACTTACACTAAGAACAACTCTTTTGGAATTTGGCCCTGTATGACAGTCTGTGGTTTACGATTTCCAGGCTTTATAAATGAAAGCATACTTCAAAAATGAAATAAGGAAATAAGCACATATACTAAGCAAGTGCAAGAATAACTTAAATGGCTTGCTGAATAGTACAAGTGATCATGTCAAAAATATTAAGGAACAAAACTCTGAGATAGAGAAACAACCATGCTGTTATGTGTTCTCTAAGCTGCTAATGAAACTGCTAATGAAATAGAATATAATTCAGTCCAACAGACAATGAGAATTGTGGGGTAGATTGACTGTGCTTGTAAGTATTATTTAAAAATTATTTCCATTTAAAAAAAAATCAACATTAAGCAACAAATGTTGTTGTCTGCTTTTAACTCATTTTAGTAAAGTGCTTTCAGCACAGTATTGCAGACCAATCCATATCAGGCAGAAATCTCATGTTTTACCATTTCTTATTTGAAACCAGCATATCTCATAACTATCAGCAGGCTATAAATGTAAAAATCACCACCATTTGACAGCAGTATACTGATCATTCCCATATGACCATAAACATTTCCCCCAAATTTTGTTTTGCTTGAATAAACAAATGGGCAGCACAGTGGTGCAGCGGTCAATGTTGCCACCTCACAGCAAGAGGTTCTCTGGTTCGATTTTGGCTGGGGTGCTTTCTGCGCAGAGTTTGCATGTTCTCCCTGCATTCATGTGGATTTCCTCCAGGTACTCCAGTTTCCTCCCACATTCTAAAAATATGCGACTGGAGCATTTCTCCCCAGGCCTCTACTGAAAATAGGCTCTGTGTAGCCTAGTCGGACTTTCCCTGTCAACAAATGATAAATAAAGATTTAATAAAAATAAAATTCACTGCTTATAAAGACTGGAATGATGTCTAACATGATGTGTGAATTTTATGTCTGCATTTCTTCTTTGTATCCCTTTCTCTTTCTTTTTTTATTTTAATTATCTATTCCTTTGTCCTTCTTTATTTTTTTTCTCTCGCATTTGTGTTCATTTTCCTACAGGTGCAGAATTCTTATGAGCAGCCCAGCCGTGTGCCTCACATGTCAGGGAATATTCACCCTCATTTCATCCAGGGACATCCTCATAGGGTTGGAGTGGAGGCACCAGTCCTGTAGACACCCTGGTACATGGCAGCCTGGCAAGAGCCACTGACTGTAGGCTTCAGGAGTTGGTTGAAGATGTGATGGAGCAGCAAGTGGAGAGACACCTTCAGTCAGTCCAGGGTGCTCAGTGGGATGCACTGACCACCATGCCACCAAAGACCCCTGCTCCATAACCACTGGTGTCCTCCACTGCCACAACATTAGCAGTGGAAATGTTTGAGGTCCTATGGACCAGGGGTTCTACCTGTGCTGCACACCTGAAAACCCCCCTTCTCTTATCCTTTCCCCTACACTGTCTTACATGCTTCCCACCTGGACTACCCTCTTATTTAAAAAAAAAAATCAAAAAAGTAGGGGGGCTACCTGCTGCCAAAAATATAGTACTCCTACATTCACACCTCCTCTAGCACAACCCTTGTGATGTGTTCCTTCTTTGTTTCCTTTTTTGTTGCTTCCCCCATTTTTCAGTCTTTCCTATCTTCCCCTTTCCACTCTATAATGAAATCAGAAGAGTGTCCAAAGGATCATAGGATCACAGGAAGTTACTAAGATAATGGCCATAGGGCCCTTATAAGCCTAGCCAAGTTCTACCCTTATTTATACGATCAGCATCTATTGCCCCTGTCTAAGAGGGACATAGGTGGAACTCCTGGGGTGAATTTACAGTTACCCATCCAAATCGTCCAGATTGTGTTTGAAGAGGGCCAATGAAGTGCTCTGGTTGACATGAAGTGGGAGTCTGTTCCAAAGGTATGGTAATCTCTGGGAGACAAATCTGTCCCTCCAGCAGGTTCTCTTAGTGTCACATACCAGGTTAAGGTCTGAAGAGCAAGTAACCTGTGTACCATTTTACTTGCAGATATGTAGCATTTCCAATAAAGCAGGGTCAGAGATCGCCTTATATGCAAGGCAGAGATTGCCTCTGAGTAGTCTGCATGAAACAAAATAAAGTCACAGTGATTTCAGATGATCCACATAGGGTAGATGCTGAAGACCTTGAATTTTCCTTGTGAGGAACCTTTGTGGTCTCTCCATTTGCTGCAGGGGCTTGGAAAAGTACATGCCAAAAGGGGTGTTTTACTCAATTATTGGTCTGATGAGGGAAGAGTATAGGGAGGTTATAACTTTTTTTTTTCTGGAGGCAATGCCCTTACTTATGAGATGAGGAATATAGAATTCCCTTCTTACCACTGTAAAGACATGGTTTTCAAACATAAGGTTGCTATCAACCTGTGTGCCCAGGTCTCTCATCACTGAGTGCGTACTTAGGGTGTTCCTACTGATGTGATAGTTAGCAGAAACATCATTCTTACTGAAAGGGATGATAATACATTTTTTTGCATTGAGTTTAAGGACATGACTTTGGCACCAATCATTTGTTTGTCTAAGATCTTGTTGTAGGATGTTGACATCATTTGGAGATTCTATGGCTGCTCCCAGTTTGCAGTCATCAGCAAAGTTCGTCCAGCACAGGCCTTTAGTTTTTGCTTGTACTTTGGAGAAATAGATTCCAAACAGTAGAGGTCACAAGACTGATCTTTGTGGAACAACACTGGTTACAGCTCTGCTGTTGGAGGTGGATTCTCCTATTTTGACTATATGGGTTCTATTAGTGGGCCAGTTAGTGACCAATCTAATGATACAAGGGGTGATACCTAGCTGAGTGAGTTTGTCAATGATGCCTGAGTGGGGGATAGTGTCAAAAGCCTTGGCTAAGTCTAGGTAGGCTGTATGCACAGATTCCCCTCATCCAAGGCCTTGATGACTGTCTCGAAGAAGTCCACTAGGTTTAACAGGCATGATCTCCCTCTGACAAAT